>NC_135307.1:199080092-199092592 GCF_048772815.1 Callospermophilus lateralis
TTGCCTGATTACTCCCAGGACCTCACCTTCTCTTGTGAGTAGCTGAGGTGGTGGTTGCTGAACACTGTCCCACCATTCTGATCTTTCACTACTCTTACTGTTCTCTTCCAGGACTTTTGCATCGAGTTCCTTCTTCCAAGGATGGTGGAATGATGACAAAGATGATGGTATTGGAGATTTGGAACACTTTTTTTTTTTTTTTTTTTTTTTTGGTGGTTGTTTTTCCTCCCGGATGGCTGTCAAACCTGCAGCAGCACACACATCGGTCCATCTCGAAGTGGAGAATCTCTAAAGGATCTTCAAGGAAAGCGTGGACAAGGAGGATTCAGTCCCCGGGAGACTCTTGACACGAGATGGGAAATCCCCCCCCCCCCATTTCTTCTGGAAAATACCTAATACCAATAAAGACAGGACAAAATGCAGCACAGGCTGGCTGGCTGGCTGGCTGGCTGGCTGGCTGGCTGGCTGGCTGAGGTTTATGTAGCGCCGAGTAGGTCTACAGGTAAAATTGGATCCCAGAGCAACTGTGCAGTTACTCAGGGTCCTTGCCTTCCCCAACTGTCCCCTATCGGACCGAAGCTGCTCCCTCCCCTAAGGCCTTTCTCAGTCGGCTAATCCACCACACTTAGGAGTGGTGAAGGTGGGACACACGTTTTAGGTTTGCTTGGCTTCTTCAGTCGGATCTCATCTCGCCACCGGGTCAGAAACACAAGCATATACACGTGGATGCGCATAGCGACGGGTTTCCACCCTGTGGAACTTGGGAGTTCACAGTGAGTGCTCTGCGGTCTGAGAAAAGCAGCCTCGTTAGTTGCAGTCACTGAACGCTAGGTGGCGCAAAGCTACCGTCATTTTGGAAGGCCTGCCTGAGTTCCATTTCCAGTTTAGATATAATCTATCTACATGTATAGACATAGATACATAGATAGATAGATAGATAGACAGACAGACTGACAGACTTAGATATCTATATCTATATCCATATACAGATCACTACGCTGCAAGCCGCTGCGTCATATCTTCCTCTCTTCCCTCAGCCTACTGAGTCCCTGGAAAGACAGATGGGCACGGGCCTCAGTGCAGTTGTACTCCCGCTTTCCCCCCCCCCCCCCTACAGTAAAGTCCTGGAAGCACTGGGGGGTGGGGAGGACATACCGCTTTCACCCCTGGTATCTGATCACGTTCCTTAGCCTTTAACATGCCCCACCTAGGAGATAGCTTCTGTGCCTCTGCCCGACCCTTGGAATTTCAACTATAATCCCCACTTCCCCCATCCCACTCACTCCAATTCCCCAGTAGTAGTCCCTCCCAAGGCTGTCACCACCAGAGGTCCATAGTAAACACCTCCCGCCCCCCCCCCCCCCCCCCGCCCCTGAGAGTTATGAGGGAGGGCCTGGATGAGGTTAAGAGAGAAACGAACAAAAATAAAACAGTGATGTTTCCCGTGTGTGTGTGTGTGTGTGTGTGTGTGTGTGTGTGTGTCTGTCTGTCTGTCTGTCTGTCCGTCCGTCTGTCTAGTGTGTACCTGTCTGAGCCCAAAACCCAAACAGGATGGATTTGGGCCTGGGGGAAGGAGAGGGAGGCCCTTCCTGGGTTTACTTTCTGGGGAAGGGAAGAGACAAAGGAAAAAAAGGTGAGGGTGTTGCCCAGCAATCAAGACCCTTTGTGGACCAATGCCCAAGGCCCTGGGTTTCTTCCCCAGCCTAGCATCACAAAAGAAACAAAAGTAGTGAACAAAGACAGACTCAAACAACCAAAACAGGCAATAAAATCTCATCTCAAAGACTCTGTGCTGGGCTGGGATGGGCTGGGATGCGCTGGGGTCCTTTATATCTCAGCGTTAGAGTGGTCGCCTAGCATATTCGAGGCCCTGGGTTAGATCCTCAGCTCCAGATAAAAAGAAATTAATAACATAAAGGCATTGTTTAAATACATACATACATACATACATACATACATACATACATACATACATAAATAGGTAGATAAATAAAATCCAGACACTAGAAGAGACCTTGCTCACACAGACAGAGGTGGTGGTGGTGGTGGGGGGAAGATCAAGATGGAAATCACTCTACCCTTGGCATCCAATAGACAAATATGGCTCCCCATACTCATGTCAGGGTTTCCTTGGTGGGGATGGAACCAGAAACCAGCCCCTCACACAGGGGCTGGTTTCTGCCTGGAGCCTGGAACTGGGGACTGAACACAGACACAGTTTACCACTGAGCTAAACCAACATCCCCTTTTTATACAGATATTTTTATATATTTTTGGTAAATCCATTGATTTATGAGTTGAACCCAGAAGCACTCACTTGACCACTGACTGAGCCACATCCCCATATTCAATATCTATCTATCTATCTATCTATCTATCTATCTATCTATCTATCTATCATCTATCTATTCATTTGTTTTCTGGCTTGCTTGCTTGTTCTAGTTAAAGCTTGGTCCCGGGGTTTCAAAAACTGACTTCCAGACCACTCACGTTATAAAGGAATCAAGCCTTTATTAAAGCACAACTAGTGGCGACTGAGCAGAAGAACATAAAGCTGTTCCCCTGGCCAGCCCCAAACAATTGCAAGGGTGCCCCTTATAAGCCTCAAACCTGCAAAAGGGACGTTTTGGGGGGAGGGGGCGTCTAGCTAATGCAAGCAAGCCATGTTACAGAAGCGGGAGAGTGAAGTCAGGCGGAGGGACGCTCAGCCAATCACAATCAGCCTAGCCACTCCAGTGACAGAAGCTTAGCCCCCCCCCCCCCGCTCCCCCTTTTATGGGCTAGTTACAGAAACAATGTCCCATTAGGTAGTTCCTTACTCTTAAAGGTTTCTATAGCACAAGGAAAAGAACATCTTGCGTCAGTCATGACCCTTCTACTTGGCCTGGTTGTTTTACAGAATGGGGACATAAAACAAAACGGAGTCCCATTTGCTTTTACTATCACAACTTTTCTTTGGGAGACAGGGGTCTCCTCGCGAGGTTACTTTCGCTATGAGTTTACGATCCTTCTCTCAACCTCCTCCTGATCCTCTTGGGGGTGGGCGGGGGAGGATCGACATGAACCCCCAACCCATACCTTTAATTTTTTGAGCTGTAGATGGATGGACACACTATCTTTACCTTATTTACTTGTTTGTCCCTTTGTTTTGGGTTCTGTGGTGCTCAGGATGGAATCCAGCGCCCCACACGTCCCAGGCAAGTGCTCTACTACCGAGCTAAAACCCTAGCCCAAGCTTTGCATTCTAGAATGAATACATTTCCTTCTATGCTGAAGGAACACAGACACATTTATTGCACAACAAGCCCAGAGATCTTCACATCACACTTGCCTAGAAGTCCTACATACATTCATTGACCTTTGACTTTGGAAGCCAAGTTCAGAATCTACCAGCTCTGGCCAGACTCTGGCCAGATAACTGCCACGATGTGGTGTTTTGCTCACCAACAGTTGGACCTAGGAGAACAGCTTGGACTCAAGTGGACAAATACTCTTATGCATTCAGGAAACAGTGCCACTCACCTGGTACAGGAGTGTTCTTTCAACAAATGATCCCCAAACCCTTACTTTTTCGATTAAAACTAACAGATGTGAAAACTGGTCATTAATGGCACAGATCTTTTTATTTATTTATTTATTTATTATTTTTTAGAGAGAGTGTGAGAGTGAGAGACAGGGAGAGAGAATTTTTTTAATATTTATTTATTTAGTTAGTTAGTTAGTTAGTTAGTTAGTTTTCCGCGGATATAACATCTTGATTTGTTTGCGGTGCTGAGGATCGAACCCTGGCCGCACGCATGCCAGGCGAGCATGCTACCACTTGAGCCACATCCCCAGCCCCAAGCACAGATCTTTCTCTTTTCGTTTTCTTTTCTTTCTTTCTTTCTTTCTTTCTTTCTTTCTTTCTTTCTTTCTTTCTTTTTTTTTTTTTTTTTTTTTCTAAATCTGAATGTTACACCGAATGCATGTGTTAGAACTTCCACATGTGTCACTGACTATGGGATAAGTTTAGAGCTTCGATAAAATACACGTTCTAATAAAAAGGGTGACCTCTCATGTAGGAAACCTATATGTCTTTAAGTGTACCGACTTTTTAATAATAAAAAAATCTCTCAGACACAGCACAGCATAGTACTCTAGTCCCCAGATGTGCACACATCTCCAGTGACAGAGATGTGGGGTGATTCAGGAGAATCACAAGACTAAGCCCAGCCTCAGCAACTTATGGAGCCCTGGGGTAACTCGACAGAGAGAGAGAGGGGGGGGGGAGAGACAGAGAGAGAGAGAGAGAGAGAGAGAGAGACAGAGAGACAGAGAGAGACAGAGAAGGGGGGATAGGTGTTGGGGGGGGTGTTGCTCAGAGGCAAAGCATCTCAGAAGGAAGAGGGGGAATTTATTATAATAAGAAAACATAAGAACTGAACCTTTACAGCAACAAAACTCTGATGACTCTGCTGACACTCTGTTGTTCTAACCCATCGGAGGCCTAGCAAGGTTATCAAACAGAAAAGTGATTTTCTGGATGAAAATTCTAAATATTTGTTAGCCAATGGGCAGATAACCCACCCTGAAAGTCCATATGGCTTCACCTATGATTAGGGAGGGGGAGGGTAGGGAAAAGAGAAAGGAAAAAGGATATGGGTTTTAACATGAGCCTCAGTGGCTGAGCAGTGAGACTTATACTCAAAGCCTATAAAGTGGACCCCTGTTACATTTTCTGACACCCACCACCACCTCACCCCCCCCACCCCCCCCCACCCCGCTTTAATTGATTTGACAGTTGGGAGAAAAATTAAAAAAAAAAAAAAAAAAAAAAAGACAAAAAAGGACAACAACAGCAACAGACAGAAACAACAACCACCCTTACCGAATTTCTGAATTTACATGAGTGAATGACTCTTCTTGATTCTCAGTAACATAGTTTATACTTTTCATGGTTTTTGATTTGTTTGTATGTAATTAAAAAAAAAAAAATCAGAAGAAATTATTGGTATGCATGGTGGTGGTGGTGGCGGTGGTGGCAAAAAGTAACCTGGAACCTGCTTTACTTAGGCTACTGGTTTGATAAAGTCTTCCTTGCATGGATGTGTTGTTGTAGGGACAAATGAGGCAAGGCACCGACCGAACAGAGCAGGAAAACGGTTTTATTTGGCTGCAGCCAGGTTCAGAGAAGATGGCTTTTGCTGTAAGGAATTAATCCCCTGAACCCAAAGTTCAGGTAGTTTCAGAGTTTTATACCCAGCATGTAAGGGGAGGGGCTCAGAAATTCATGGTCTGCAGAAGTTCACATAAAAGCAGCTTTTTCTCTCACTGTCCTGGGCATGTTAACCCTTGGAGGACAACACCTGAGAAGGGGAGAGCTTCTTCTCCCCTGTCTACTCTCCCCCTGCCAGCTGTTACCATGGAGTCCAGTTGGTACCCTCTCGTATCTTAAACATGTAGACATCTCTGTGAAGCCCAGCTCAAGGCCAGAGGCCTTGTTTGCACATTTCTTCAAAGTACTGTTCTGGACATGTTTGTGAAAGACTAGTAACGGGGTGTCCAGCACCTGGAGTGCTGGTATCTTCTCGGCCAGTGGCCAAGTAAACAGGGCGACACGAAAATAGGAAGTTTATCCACCTTGAATTCTTTTGCACAGAGAGACTCTTTTGCTGACAGACCTAAAACCAGTCTGGGTGAAGATTTCAGAAGAGGCCCAGTTAAGACTTTTCAGTGGAGAAAGGGGGTGCCACTTCAGATGATGAAGTTTTACCTAACAATAGTTTGGTTTCCAAAGGCTTTTTTTTTTTTTTTTTTTTTTTTGGTAATCCAATCCCCTGCTTTTCCCTTAGAGCTCTTCTCTTTTCTCTTAGAAAACTCTACTCTTACTCAGAGGTCCAAATCTCCATTCCAATGACACAGGGGGAAAAAAAAAAAAAAAAAAAAAATTCTCTCAAGCACCTGGACCCCTCCTGCCCCAAACACAGGAGTTCTGGGTGATCAATGAATTTAAAAGGCAGGAAGAATGGATCATTAACAGAAATGAACATAACCACAGTTACTACTTTCTAAGAGCTGGAAAGAATTACCCAGGGCAGAGCTTCCAACTGAAACACTGTAATTATTAGACAACAAACAGACAGACAGACAGACAGACAGACAGACAGACAGACAGTCAGACAGACAAAAACCCTGAAGTACAAGAGACTCTCCCCTTCTCTCTCTATAACACACACACACACACACACACACACACACACACACACACACACACCCCTCTCTTTCTCTACACCAAACTCTTTTTAATCGCTTGATTTTCAGTTTCTCACTTAGTGGAGCACCCCTTTTCTTTAGGATCAATCTCCTCCTGGGTTTCTTTTTATACCAAAGGGGGGCAAGTTACACATAATCCAGGAGAAGAAGGCCAAAGCAATCAGGTTATTAAGGAACATCAGGAGAGAGAAATTAAATGCTGGTAGACACATTGAACAAGTGCTCTGAAACAAATGATATTCAAATTAACCTCTTAGTGTAGTTTTAAACCAATCGGTCAGCATAAATGCAGAGTTAGAGAGACAAACTGACCCTTAAAACAGGTTGGGAATTGTGAACAGCCTGGAGAGGCCACATTTTTCTTCCTTCAGGGGCAGTGGGAGAGACTTTGCCCTGCCTGTTGTTATGTAAATCAGAACTGAGACCTGCCCCAAGCAAGCCCGGTTTAGTGTAAGAATCTTACTTCCCCGCCCTGATAACTGGCACCCCAGCCTGGCAGGAAACAAATTTCCCCTTGCAGACAAAGCGGTAGGAACCCAAAGTGGCGGGAACCACCCTTCCCCGCTCCCCTCCCCCCTCCCCCTCCCCCCCCCAAAAAAAACCCAAAAAAAACCCACAATGTCACCGAGAAGGCGTAGTACAAGTACCTGCTTTATCTAGGCTACTGGTTTGATAAAGTTGGCACTTTGTTGGGGGTATTTGGGTATTTCAATCTCACCTTGACCCCTGACCCGCCCCTCTCAAGAGTTTGTGACAGATGGATGCGGCTATTTCTCCCTGAGATTTGTGAATGTACAGGTTTATACTTTCTTTGGGTTTCATCCCGTTCTTGAAATGAATCCTGGCAGTGGCCGACATGCTACGACCTCCAGCTTACTTTTGTGTTGTTCAGAGAAGAGTTGTGGTGTGATTTCATCTTTTAGACTTTGTCGAGATTTGGTTTATGTTCCATTCTATGGTCAACTTTGGTAAACATTCCGTATTCACTTGAAAAGAATGTCTGCTGTGTAGTGGTGGCCTTGCAGTGTTCTGAACGTGCCCATTAGGTGTGGGTTGTTCGTGATGTAGTTCTGCTGTCCTTTGTTCCTGATTATTTATTTATGGCCTAAGTCGTCCTCAGCTGCTAAGGGACGAGTGTTCTCATCTCCTTGCCATAATAGATTTATCCATCTTTTCCTTTAATTCTCTGTGGTTTTCATGCAGGTATTTATTTATTTATTTATTTATTTAGTTAGTTAGTTAGTTAGTTAGTTAGTTATAGCTGTTGATGGACACAATGTCTTTATTTTTGTTTATTTATTTTTATGTGGTGCTGAGGATTGAACCCAGGGCCTCACGAATGCAAGGCAAGCACTCTACCACTGAGCTACAATTCCAACCCTCATGTAGGTATTTTGAGGTTATTGAATGACTTGCACACTACCTTAAGATTGTTTAATGCTTCCTCAAAGATCTGACTGTTTATCAATGTGCTATGTTCCTCCTACGCCTGGCAGTGATTGTCTTGTGTGTACCTTGAAGTCATACTAAAAATAAAATAAATAAGTGACTGGGTACAGTGGCCTATGCCTGTCATCCCAGACAGGCTTCTCTCTCTCTCTCTCTCTCTCTCTCTCTCTCACACACACACACACACACACACACACACACACACACAGCTGAGGCAGGAGGATCCAGAGTTTAAAGCCACCCTCAGCAAAAGTGAGACACTAAGCAACTCAGTGAGACCCTGTCTCTAAGTAATATACTAGATAGGTAGGGCTAGGGGATGTGGCTCAGTAGTCAGTGAGTGCCCCTGAGTTCAATCCCTCCTTACAGGCCTCCTCCAATAAATAAACAAACAGATAAAAAAATACATATGTTTATCTTGTTTATTTAGGTGATGATGATGATGATGATGATTTCAATGTGGTGCCCGGGATTGAACCCTGTGCCTCATGCGTACTTGGTAAGTACTGTACCACTGAGCCACAACACCAGACTGACAACACCATGAAGTGCTCTTGCAACCTTTCTCCAGCTTTATTTATCCCAGAGCATGTGGTGTTTCAGTCTAGGGCAACAGACCATGCTTTTTAGCCAAGGCAGCCTCTCTTAGAGCCCTGTTACAGCTTCTTATTACCAAGTGTCTAAATGTAAAATTTGGCTCTGTGATATTGATAGATCAATAAAAATAAAGATACAAAAAAAAAAAAAAAAGATAAAACGGTCAAACAGACAAAATACAACTTCACAAGGAAGAATCCTTGTGATGATTTGTTCGATGATTTGTTCCTTTTTGTATGGCGTGCTAAGGCTCAAACTCTGTGCCAGGCCGGCCCTCTGCTACTGACCCAAAGACACAGACAGACCCTAGACAAGAAAGGATTCTCAGAGGCTGGTCATCTTCCAATTTTTTTTTTTTTTGTACAGAAAAAGGAGGAAACACAAAGCCCAAAGACAAGCAGATCAAATTCCCAAGCAACCGATTTCAAACTGATTTTGACATGTTTCTGTCAATTCCTACATTGTCTGGATGGATCGAACCGTGGCCTAGCAGCTAGTCTGCCTGTCTAATTGTGGCTTCACCGTGGTGGTTTCGGTTTTGAAGTCCCACACCGCCCGTGTCCCCCGCCGGATTCTCTGGGGGTGCTGGGCAGACTGCCGGCGCCTCCCGCTGCTGCGGGGCACCCTGGCGGGGTGGGGGTGGGGCGGCTGGTGGGACGTGTCCAGGTGACTTTCTACGACCCCTGCGAAGGGGATCCCGCTGACACCGACCCTTCCGCCTGATTTTGTTGACGGTTTTCGAGCTCCCCCTGGTGGCCGCTTTTATAGGAGTGTCTTAATCCACTTCTGAGAAGTATCTGTTCAGGTCCTTGGCCCATGGATTGATTGCATTATTTGTTTGATTCTTCCCCGCCCCCCCCCGCCCCCCCCCCCCCCCCCGTTGTCGTTGTTGTTTCGCTCTGGGGCAAGGGCCCACGCTTTTTAGCCAAGGCAGCCGCTCTTAGCGCCCTGTTACAGCTTCTTATTACCATGTGCCTAAACGTAAAATTTGGCTCTGTGACCCGGTGGAAAATGACTTTCGGTTCAAGAAAATGCTCATTTCTTACTCAGGTAAATAAATAGGTAAATAAAAACACAAATTCAAATAAGAATTAATGGGCTGGAGATGTGCCTCAAGTGGTAATGCGCTCCCGCGGCATGCGCGGGGCGCTGGGTTCGATCCTCAGCACCACGTAAAATAAAATAAAGATGTTGTGCCCACCGCATACTGAAAAATAAACATTAAAAAAAAATATTCTCTCTCTCTCTCTCTCTCTCTCTCTCTCTCTCTCTCCTCTCTCTCCACCCCCCTCTTCCCTCTCTCTCTCTCCCCCCTCCTCCTCCTCCTCTCTGTCTTTACAAAAGAAAAATAAGTAAAAGTTAAAAAGGGGGCTGGGGATGTGGCTCAAGCGGTAGCGCAGTTGCAGTTGCAGTTGCCCGGGTTCGGTCCTCAGCACACAAACAAAGATGTTGTTAAAAAAAAAAAAAAAAAAAAGTAAATATTGAAATTCTCTCTCACTCTCTCTTAAAAAAAAAAAAAAAAAAAAAAAAAGATAACGTGGCCAGGCAGAGAAAATAGAACTCCCCAAGGAAGAATCCTTATTCCTATTATGATCAGTATTCTTTTTTTTTTTTTTTCTTTTTTAGAGTAGTTGTAGGTGGACAGCACGCCTTCTTTCGACTTTGTTCCTTTTTGTATGCCGCGCTAAGGCTCAAACCCAGTGCCTCCTATGTGCTAGGCCGGCCCTCTGGCACTGAACCACAGACACAGAGGAGGAAGGTTTCTCAGAGGCTGTTCATCTTCCCATTTTTTTTTTTTTTTTTTTTTTTTTTGGTACAGAGACAGGCGGAAACACCGAGCCCAAAGACCAGCAGATCAAATTCCCCAGCCACCGATTTCGACGGGTTTTTACATGTTTCTGTCAATTCCTCCATTCTCTGGATGGATCGGACCGTGGCCTAGCAGCTAGTCTGCCTGTCTAATAGTGGCTTCACCGTGGTGGTTTCGGTTTTGAAGTCCCACACCGCCCGTGGTGTCCCCCGCCGGATTCTCTAGGGGTGCTGGGCCGATCTGCCTGCGTCTCGTGCCCGCCGCTGTGGGGGGGGGGGGCCCTGGCGGGGCGACCCGGCTGGTGGGACGTGTCCGGGTGACTTTCTACGACCCCTGCGGGGCGGATCCCGCTGACGCCGACCGAGGTTCCGCGTCCCTTCCTCCTGATTTGGTTGACGGTTGTCGAGCTCCCCCTGGTGGCCGCTTTTATAGGAGCGTCGGATCATCGGAAGTCTCCAAGGCGTGATATTCGGCGGCGGTGGCCGAGACAGAGTTCCAGGAGCTGGGCGGCGCCAGCGGAACTGTCTCGGTCACGCTGGGCTGGGCCGTTGTGGCCCGTTGGCGGGATATTGGACCTGCAGGCTTACTGTGTGTGTGTCGGTTGTCTTCTCTCCCTGCACGGTCCGGGCCGCGGGCGCCTCGGGTGGCAGTCTGAGCGGTTCCTTCGCCGCCACGGGCTTCGCTTTGCCCGGTCTGGGTCGGTCGCCGGGACTTCTGTCATATTTTTCTCCCGCTTCCTCTCCCTCTCTCTCGCGGGTTTTGGCCGCGGGGCTGCGGGGCTTCACCGGGCGGGCCAGGCGGGTGTGCTCGCCCGGCCTTGCCGCATTGCCTCTTCGGGGGCCCGCTGCCCGGGGCTTGTCCTGTTGGCTACGCCCGGCGTCCTTCGGACGTGTTCCCCGTCCGCCCTTCCCCACCCCCTCCCCGGTCCTGCTCGCTGGGGATGGCGGTCCCCGTCTCTTGTCTTTGCCTTCGTCAACGAGGGTCGACCAGTTGTCCCTAGGGGCTCTGGATCTCGGTGATGGGCTCGATTTCGCGGTCCGCTGACCGTGACTGTGTTCAGGGAAGGCGGCAGTGGTGAGTGAACTGTTCCCCGTTGCCCCGGTCGCGATTGTTTTGGCCCGAGTTGGCCGTTTTCTGCCATCGGGTAGGTGCTGACACGTTGTCCTCTGGCGGCACACGCCAGAGCGAGGGAGCTTGGGCCTCCGGGTGCGTGCGGGGCTCTGGGCTGATGGGGTGGCCCGGACCCGTTCCCTCTTGAGCTGCTTGCCTGGGCCTGCGTGCGACGGCTCTTTGGCGCACCTGGAGCGCCCTCGCGGTGGTGCCGCCTCTGGCCGGCCGGCCTTCTGGCGCCGGAGGGCGGCGGGGGTAGGTGGCGGGTGGTCCTTTACCGCCCGTGCGCTCCTCGCTGCGGGCACCGAGGGTGGCGTGACGACGCTTGCTTCCATGGCTCCGAGCCGCGTGTCAGGCGTTCCCCGTTCCGTGTCGTCGGCCGCTCTCCCTGGGGTGTGGGGCCGGCGAGGCCGTAGCAGGCTCCTCTTAGAAGCGGTCCTCGCCGGGTCTCCCCCTGCTCCCTGGGCCTCTCCCGCCCACTCTGCTGATCGATGTGGTGACTTTGCGCTCTCCTGGGCCGGACCAAAGCCGCGCCAGGCGAGGGACGGACATTCATGGCGAATGGGCCGACTCTTCTCGTCCTGCCCGCGGGCCCCTCGCCTTGCCTCCCCGCCCGTTCGCGGTGCGGGGAAGGGCGGGGGTGCGGAATCCGGCCTCGACCTCGCTCCTGGGGTCCTCTGACGTAGCGGGTGCTTCTCGCTCGCCGCCCCCCCTGGGCGGCCAAGGGCCGTGTGTGTGGCCCTCCCCGGCGCGGGGAGGGCTGCCACCGTGCTGCCTCGGCGCGACGGTGCGCCTCTGCTTCGGTGCTCCTGGGGCGCTCCGGGTTGTTTCCTGAGGTGCCTGAGGCTGAGCCGGTGTGTGCTGCTCCCGATCCCAGTGCCGCTGCCGCGGCCGGCCGCCGCCTCGCTGTCGGTCTCGCCCCGTCTGTGGGGGTTTCCGAGGCGAGTGCCTGAAGGGAAGAGCGGTGTCGCTTCTTTCGGGGGATCGAGGCGGTAAGCTCGGCAGCGTTGCCCGCTCCCTCTCCGGGGGGGAGGGTGTCGCGTTGTCGTCCCCAGCGCCGAGTGGCGTGGGGAGTGTTAGGCGAGCGGGCGCCCGGGCGCTCTTCCCTCTCTCCGGTGGGGGAAGGAGACGTTGCCCGGGCGTGTGAGCGATGGTGGCGGGACGCCGAGCTGGGGCCGGTCGGGCCCCCGAGGCGATGGGGCTTTGGGTGTCCCCGGCCGCGAACGCTCAAGAAGCCTTGTGCTTGCCTGTACCGCAGATCCCCCCTCGTTGTCTCGGCGGC
>NC_135307.1:199105092-199120092 GCF_048772815.1 Callospermophilus lateralis
TTCTTTATTTATTTATATATCTATCCCTCTCTCCTCTCTCCTCTCAGCTCTCTCTTCCTCTTTTCCCTGGCCCCCTCATCCTATCACTCCTTTCTTCCTCCCTCCCGCTCCACCCCGCCAGGTCGACCAGTTGTCCATTCGAGGACTTTGCTTTCTTTTTTTTTTTTCTTTTAATGCCGTATGTACGGAGGTCGACCAGTTGTCCTGACATAGGTGGGCGGGGACGGGGTGGGGGCGGGGATGGGGGTTGGGGCCGAAGTCGAAATGAGTATGCCTTTATACACACCCTTTTTTTTCCCTTCCTTCTTTCTTTCCTCCTCCTCCTCCTCCTCCTCCTCCCCCCCCCCCACCCTAACCTCCCCTCCCCCTCCCCCTCCCCCTCCCCCTCCCCCTCCTCCTCCCCGTCCTCCTCCTCTTCCTCCCCGTCCAAGTTAATTTGTCCTTGGATTCTTTTTATTTTTTAATTTTTTTTTTAATGTTTATTTTTTAGTTATCGGCGGACACAACATCTTTGTTTGTATGCGGGCCACACGCATGCCAGGCGAGCGCGCTAGCTACCGCTTGAGCCACATCCCCAGCCCCTGGATTCTTTTCAGCTATAAGTGTCGGTAGGATGACTCCACAAATACTCCTTATTTCACGTGGGGACATTCTTTCCTAATCGGTAGTTCAGTTTTAATTGCATGCATCAAATCATTCCTTGTGTGGGTCTGGGCTTTTTCTTCTCTTGGTGCTCAGTACCTGGAGAGGAATGTCAAAGCCCGGGGGTGGGGGGTGGGGGGTGTGCTCTTTGGTGTTTGTGCATTTCTCTCCTTCCTTGCTTGCACACCAACTCAACTCTCGCTCGCTCCCTCTCTCCTTCCCTCCTTCCTTTCTTTCACTTTTGCTTCACTGTTTCTTTCCTGGTGGTGCTGGTGCTGGTGGTGCTTCCTTTCGATTACTTTTCTTTATTTTTTTCTTGATTTTTTTTTTTTTTTAACATTTCCTGCCCCTCCCCCGGTGTGTCTCTCTCTCTCTCTCTCTCTCTCTCTCTCTCTCTCTCTCTCTCTCTCTCTCTCTCTGAGATTCAGAGGCCACCTTGCACTTCTTCCTGGCCGCAGTTGTAATTCGGCTTTTTACTTTTGATAAGAGTCACTTCTGACATCCTCTGCTCTCCAAAGTCTACGTGACTTCATGACTATGCTGGGCGTGGACTCCAGGACAGATAAGTCTGCCTAAAACAGGGAAGAAAGGTGATATGATTTCCCCTGGATTGAATCCAGAAGTGCCTAACTACCACCACGGAGTTTTTGTGTGTTTTTTTTTTTTTTTTTTTTTTTTTGTTTGTTTTTTTTTTTTGAGATGGAGTGTCCCTGGATTGCTCATGTTGGCTAACATCAAAGGAGACAACATCCTATCTCAGTCTGTGATAACACCTGCGGTGGTGTTATCACATGGGGTGTGTGTGGGGGGGTGTCCTTCCCCTTCCCCTTCCCCTTCCCTCTCTCCTTTCTCTATTTGCTGGTTAAAGCTCGAGGTCTCTGGAGGTTGCCTGATTACTCCCAGGACCTCACCTTCTCTTGTGAGTAGCTGAGGTGGTGGTTGCTGAACACTGTCCCACCATTCTGATCTTTCACTACTCTTACTGTTCTCTTCCAGGACTTTTGCATCGAGTTCCTTCTTCCAAGGATGGTGGAATGATGACAAAGATGATGGTATTGGAGATTTGGAACACTTTTTTTTTTTTTTTTTTTTTTTTGGTGGTTGTTTTTCCTCCCGGATGGCTGTCAAACCTGCAGCAGCACACACATCGGTCCATCTCGAAGTGGAGAATCTCTAAAGGATCTTCAAGGAAAGCGTGGACAAGGAGGATTCAGTCCCCGGGAGACTCTTGACACGAGATGGGAAATCCCCCCCCCCCCATTTCTTCTGGAAAATACCTAATACCAATAAAGACAGGACAAAATGCAGCACAGGCTGGCTGGCTGGCTGGCTGGCTGGCTGGCTGGCTGGCTGGCTGAGGTTTATGTAGCGCCGAGTAGGTCTACAGGTAAAATTGGATCCCAGAGCAACTGTGCAGTTACTCAGGGTCCTTGCCTTCCCCAACTGTCCCCTATCGGACCGAAGCTGCTCCCTCCCCTAAGGCCTTTCTCAGTCGGCTAATCCACCACACTTAGGAGTGGTGAAGGTGGGACACACGTTTTAGGTTTGCTTGGCTTCTTCAGTCGGATCTCATCTCGCCACCGGGTCAGAAACACAAGCATATACACGTGGATGCGCATAGCGACGGGTTTCCACCCTGTGGAACTTGGGAGTTCACAGTGAGTGCTCTGCGGTCTGAGAAAAGCAGCCTCGTTAGTTGCAGTCACTGAACGCTAGGTGGCGCAAAGCTACCGTCATTTTGGAAGGCCTGCCTGAGTTCCATTTCCAGTTTAGATATAATCTATCTACATGTATAGACATAGATACATAGATAGATAGATAGATAGACAGACAGACTGACAGACTTAGATATCTATATCTATATCCATATACAGATCACTACGCTGCAAGCCGCTGCGTCATATCTTCCTCTCTTCCCTCAGCCTACTGAGTCCCTGGAAAGACAGATGGGCACGGGCCTCAGTGCAGTTGTACTCCCGCTTTCCCCCCCCCCCCCCTACAGTAAAGTCCTGGAAGCACTGGGGGGTGGGGAGGACATACCGCTTTCACCCCTGGTATCTGATCACGTTCCTTAGCCTTTAACATGCCCCACCTAGGAGATAGCTTCTGTGCCTCTGCCCGACCCTTGGAATTTCAACTATAATCCCCACTTCCCCCATCCCACTCACTCCAATTCCCCAGTAGTAGTCCCTCCCAAGGCTGTCACCACCAGAGGTCCATAGTAAACACCTCCCGCCCCCCCCCCCCCCCCCCGCCCCTGAGAGTTATGAGGGAGGGCCTGGATGAGGTTAAGAGAGAAACGAACAAAAATAAAACAGTGATGTTTCCCGTGTGTGTGTGTGTGTGTGTGTGTGTGTGTGTGTGTGTCTGTCTGTCTGTCTGTCTGTCCGTCCGTCTGTCTAGTGTGTACCTGTCTGAGCCCAAAACCCAAACAGGATGGATTTGGGCCTGGGGGAAGGAGAGGGAGGCCCTTCCTGGGTTTACTTTCTGGGGAAGGGAAGAGACAAAGGAAAAAAAGGTGAGGGTGTTGCCCAGCAATCAAGACCCTTTGTGGACCAATGCCCAAGGCCCTGGGTTTCTTCCCCAGCCTAGCATCACAAAAGAAACAAAAGTAGTGAACAAAGACAGACTCAAACAACCAAAACAGGCAATAAAATCTCATCTCAAAGACTCTGTGCTGGGCTGGGATGGGCTGGGATGCGCTGGGGTCCTTTATATCTCAGCGTTAGAGTGGTCGCCTAGCATATTCGAGGCCCTGGGTTAGATCCTCAGCTCCAGATAAAAAGAAATTAATAACATAAAGGCATTGTTTAAATACATACATACATACATACATACATACATACATACATACATACATAAATAGGTAGATAAATAAAATCCAGACACTAGAAGAGACCTTGCTCACACAGACAGAGGTGGTGGTGGTGGTGGGGGGAAGATCAAGATGGAAATCACTCTACCCTTGGCATCCAATAGACAAATATGGCTCCCCATACTCATGTCAGGGTTTCCTTGGTGGGGATGGAACCAGAAACCAGCCCCTCACACAGGGGCTGGTTTCTGCCTGGAGCCTGGAACTGGGGACTGAACACAGACACAGTTTACCACTGAGCTAAACCAACATCCCCTTTTTATACAGATATTTTTATATATTTTTGGTAAATCCATTGATTTATGAGTTGAACCCAGAAGCACTCACTTGACCACTGACTGAGCCACATCCCCATATTCAATATCTATCTATCTATCTATCTATCTATCTATCTATCTATCTATCTATCATCTATCTATTCATTTGTTTTCTGGCTTGCTTGCTTGTTCTAGTTAAAGCTTGGTCCCGGGGTTTCAAAAACTGACTTCCAGACCACTCACGTTATAAAGGAATCAAGCCTTTATTAAAGCACAACTAGTGGCGACTGAGCAGAAGAACATAAAGCTGTTCCCCTGGCCAGCCCCAAACAATTGCAAGGGTGCCCCTTATAAGCCTCAAACCTGCAAAAGGGACGTTTTGGGGGGAGGGGGCGTCTAGCTAATGCAAGCAAGCCATGTTACAGAAGCGGGAGAGTGAAGTCAGGCGGAGGGACGCTCAGCCAATCACAATCAGCCTAGCCACTCCAGTGACAGAAGCTTAGCCCCCCCCCCCCGCTCCCCCTTTTATGGGCTAGTTACAGAAACAATGTCCCATTAGGTAGTTCCTTACTCTTAAAGGTTTCTATAGCACAAGGAAAAGAACATCTTGCGTCAGTCATGACCCTTCTACTTGGCCTGGTTGTTTTACAGAATGGGGACATAAAACAAAACGGAGTCCCATTTGCTTTTACTATCACAACTTTTCTTTGGGAGACAGGGGTCTCCTCGCGAGGTTACTTTCGCTATGAGTTTACGATCCTTCTCTCAACCTCCTCCTGATCCTCTTGGGGGTGGGCGGGGGAGGATCGACATGAACCCCCAACCCATACCTTTAATTTTTTGAGCTGTAGATGGATGGACACACTATCTTTACCTTATTTACTCGTTTGTCCCTTTGTTTTGGGTTTTGTGGTGCTCAGGATGGAATCCAGCGCCCCACACGTCCCAGGCAAGTGCTCTACTACCGAGCTAAAACCCTAGCCCAAGCTTTGCATTCTAGAATGAATACATTTCCTTCTATGCTGAAGGAACACAGACACATTTATTGTACAACAAGCCCAGAGATCTTCACATCACACTTGCCTAGAAGTCCTACATACATTCATTGACCTTTGACTTTGGAAGCCAAGTTCAGAATCTACCAGCTCTGGCCAGACTCTGGCCAGATAACTGCCACGATGTGGTGTTTTGCTCACCAACAGTTGGACCTAGGAGAACAGCTTGGACTCAAGTGGACAAATACTCTTATGCATTCAGGAAACAGTGCCACTCACCTGGTACAGGAGTGTTCTTTCAACAAATGATCCCCAAACCCTTACTTTTTCAATTAAAACTAACAGATGTGAAAACTGGTCATTAATGGCACAGATCTTTTTATTTATTTATTTATTATTTTTTAGACAGAGTGTGAGAGTGAGAGACAGGGAGAGAGAATTTTTTAAATATTTATTTATTTATTTAGTTAGTTAGTTAGTTAGTTAGTTTTCCGCGGATATAACATCTTGATTTGTTTGTGGTGCTGAGGATCGAACCCTGGCCGCACGCATGCCAGGCGAGCATGCTACCACTTGAGCCACATCCCCAGCCCCAAGCACAGATCTTTCTCTTTTCGTTTTCTTTTCTTTCTTTCTTTCTTTCTTTCTTTCTTTCTTTCTTTCTTTCTTTCTTTTTTTTTTTTTTTTTTTTTTTTCTAAATCTGAATGTTACACCGAATGCATGTGTTAGAACTTCCACATGGGTCACTGACTATGGGATAAGTTTAGAGCTTCGATACAATACACGTTCTAATAAAAAGGGTGACCTCTCATGTAGGAAACCTATATGTCTTTAAGTGTACCGACTTTTTAATAATAAAAAAATCTCTCAGACACAGCACAGCATAGTACTCTAGTCCCCAGATGTGCACACATCTCCAGTGACAGAGATGTGGGGTGATTCAGGAGAATCACAAGACTAAGCCCAGCCTCAGCAACTTATGGAGCCCTGGGGTAACTCGAGAGAGAGAGAGAGAGAGAGAGAGAGAGAGAGAGAGAGAGAGAGAGAGGCAGAGAAGGGGGGATAGGTGTTGGGGGGGTGTTGCTCAGAGGCAAAGCATCTCAGAAGGAAGAGGGGGAATTTATTATAATAAGAAAACATAAGAACTGAACCTTTACAGCAACAAAACTCTGATGACTCTGCTGACACTCTGTTGTTCTAACCCATCGGAGGCCTAGCAAGGTTATCAAACAGAAAAGTGATTTTCTGGATGAAAATTCTAAATATTTGTTAGCCAATGGGCAGATAACCCACCCTGAAAGTCAATATGGCTTCACCTATGATTAGGGAGGGGGAGGGTAGGGAAAAGAGAAAGGAAAAAGGATATGGGTTTTAACATGAGCCTCAGTGGCTGAGCAGTGAGACTTATACTCAAAGCCTATAAAGTGGACCCCTGTTACATTTTCTGACACCCACCACCACCTCACCCCCCCCACCCCCCCACCCCGCTTTAATTGATTTGACAGTTGGGAGAAAAATTTAAAAAAAAAAAAAAAAGACAAAAAAGGACAACAACAGCAACAGACAGAAACAACAACCACCCTTACCGAATTTCTGAATTTACATGAGTGAATGACTCTTCTTGATTCTCAGTAACATAGTTTATACTTTTCATGGTTTTTGATTTGTTTGTATGTAATTAAAAAAAAAAAATCAGAAGAAATTATTGGTATGCATGGTGGTGGTGGTGGCGGTGGTGGCAAAAAGTAACCTGGAACCTGCTTTACTTAGGCTACTGGTTTGATAAAGTCTTCCTTGCATGGATGTGTTGTAGGGACAAATGAGGCAAGGCACCGACCGAACAGAGCAGGAAAACGGTTTTATTTGGATGCAGCCAGGTTCAGAGAAGATGGCTTTTGCTGTAAGGAATTAATCCCCTGAACCCAAAGTTCAGGTAGTTTCAGAGTTTTATACCCAGCATGTAAGGGGAGGGGCTCAGAAATTCATGGTCTGCAGAAGTTCACATAAAAGCAGCTTTTTCTCTCACTGTTCTGGGCATGTTAACCCTTGGAGGACAACACCTGAGAAGGGGAGAGCTTCTTCTCCCCTGTCTACTCTCCCCCTGCCAGCTGTTACCATGGAGTCCAGTTGGTACCGTCTCGTATCTTAAACATGTAGACATCTCTGTGAAGCCCAGCTCAAGGCCAGAGGCCTTGTTTGCACATTTCTTCAAAGTACTGTTCTGGACATGTTTGTGAAAAACTAGTAACGGGGGGGGGGGGGGTGGGGGGTGGGGGGGGTGGGGGGGGGTGTCCAGCACCTGGAGTGCTGGTATCTTCTCGGCCAGTGGCCAAGTAAACAGGGCGACACGAAAATAGGAAGTTTATCCACCTTGAATTCTTTTGCACAGAGAGACTCTTTTGCTGACAGACCTAAAACCAGTCTGGGTGAAGATTTCAGAAGAGGCCCAGTTAAGACTTTTCAGTGGAGAAAGGGGGTGCCACTTCAGATGATGAATCCCAAAGACACATTGGACTGGCCCAAACATATCGCATATTTTAAGCTTCTTCTCATTCACGGCAAAGAGTAAGCAGTTTTACCTAACAATAGTTTGGTTTCAAAAGGGTTTTTTTTTTTTTTTTTTTGGTAATCCAATCCCCTGCTTTTCCCTTAGAGCTCTTCTCTTTTCTCTTAGAAAACTCTACTCTTACTCAGAGGTCCAAATCTCCATTCCAATGACACAGGGGGGGAAAAAAAAAAAAAAAAAAAATTCTCTCAAGCACCTGGACCCCTCCTGCCCCAAACACAGGAGTTCTGGGTGATCAATGAATTTAAAAGGCAGGAAGAATGGATCATTAACAGAAATGAACATAACCACAGTTACTACTTTCTAAGAGTTGGAAAGAATTACCCAGGGCAGAGCTTCCAACTGAAACACTGTAATTATTAGACAACAAACAGACAGACAGACAGACAGACAGACAGACAGTCAGACAGACAGACAAAAACCCTGAAGTACAAGAGACTCTCCCCTTCTCTCTCTATAACACACACACACACACACACACACACACACACACACACACACACACCCTCTCTTTCTCTACACCAAACTCTTTTTAATCGCTTGATTTTCAGTTTCTCACTTAGTGGAGCACCCCTTTTCTTTAGGATCAATCTCCTCCTGGGTTTCTTTTTATACCAAAGGGGGGCAAGTTACACATAATCCAGGAGAAGGAGGCCAAAGCAATCAGGTTATTAAGGAACATCAGGAGAGAGAAATTAAATGCTGGTAGACACATTGAACAAGTGCTCTGAAACAAATGATATTCAAATTAACCTCTTAGTGTAGTTTTAAACCAATCGGTCAGCATAAATGCAGAGTTAGAGAGACAAACTGACCCTTAAAACAGGTTGGGAATTGTGAACAGCCTGGAGAGGCCACATTTTTCTTCCTTCAGGGGCAGTGGGAGAGACTTTGCCCTGCCTGTTGTTATGTAAATTAGAACTGAGACCTGCCCCAAGCAAGCCCGGTTTAGTGTAAGAATCTTACTTCCCCGCCCTGATAACTGGCACCCCAGCCTGGCAGGAAACAAATTTTCCCTTGCAGACAAAGCGGTAGGAACCCAAAGTGGCGGGAACCACCCTTCCCCGCTCCCCTCCCCCCTCCCCCCCCCCAAAAAAAAAACCCAAAAAAACCCACAATGTCACCGAGAAGGCATAGTACAAGTACCTGCTTTATCTAGGCTACTGGTTTGATAAAGTTGGCACTTTGTTGAGGGTATTTGGGTATTTCAATCTCACCTTGACCCCTGACCCGCCCCTCTCAAGAGTTTGTGAAAGATGGATGCGGCTATTTCTCCCTGAGATTTGTGAATGTACAGGTTTATACTTTCTTTGGGTTTCATCCCGTTCTTGAAATGAATCCTGGCAGTGGCCCACATGCTACGACCTCCAGCTTACTTTTGTGTTGTTCAGAGAAGAGTTGTGGTGTGATTTCATCTTTTAGACTTTGTCGAGATTTGGTTTATGTTCCATTCTATGGTCAACTTTGGTAAACATTCCGTATTCACTTGAAAAGAATGTCTGCTGTGTAGTGGTGGCCTTGCAGTGTTCTGAACGTGCCCATTAGGTGTGGGTTGTTCGTGATGTAGTTCTGCTGTCCTTTGTTCCTGATTATTTATTTATGGCCTAAGTCGTCCTCAGCTGCTAAGGGACGAGTGTTCTCATCTCCTTGCCATAATAGATTTATCCATCTTTTCCTTTAATTCTCTGTGGTTTTCATGCAGGTATTTATTTATTTATTTAGTTAGTTAGTTAGTTAGTTAGTTAGTTAGTTATAGCTGTTGATGGACACAATGTCTTTATTTTTGTTTATTTATTTTTATGTGGTGCTGAGGATTGAACCCAGGGCCTCACGAATGCAAGGCAAGCACTCTACCACTGAGCTACAATTCCAACCCTCATGTAGGTATTTTGAGGTTATTGAATGACTTGCACACTACCTTAAGATTGTTTAATGCTTCCTCAAAGATCTGACTGTTTATCAATGTGCTATGTTCCTCCTACGCCTGGCAGTGATTGTCTTGTGTGTACCTTGAAGTCATACTAAAAATAAAATAAATAAGTGACTGGGTACAGTGGCCTATGCCTGTCATCCCAGACAGGCTTCTCTCTCTCTCTCTCTCTCTCTCTCTCTCTCTCTCTCTCACACACACACACACACACACACACACACACACACACACACAGCTGAGGCAGGAGGATCCAGAGTTTAAAGCCACCCTCAGCAAAAGTGAGACACTAAGCAACTCAGTGAGACCCTGTCTCTAAGTAATATACTAGATAGGTAGGGCTAGGGGATGTGGCTCAGTAGTCAGTGAGTGCCCCTGAGTTCAATCCCTCCTTACAGGCCTCCTCCAATAAATAAACAAACAGATAAAAAAATACATACGTTTATTTTGTTTATTTAGGTGATGATGATGATGATGATTTCAATGTGGTGCCCGGGATTGAACCCTGTGCCTCATGCGTACTTGGTAAGTACTGTACCACTGAGCCACAACACCAGACTGACAACACCATGAAGTGCTCTTGCAACCTTTCTCCAGCTTTATTTATCCCAGAGCATGTGGTGTTTCAGTCTAGGGCAACAGACCATGCTTTTTAGCCAAGGCAGCCTCTCTTAGAGCCCTGTTACAGCTTCTTATTACCAAGTGTCTAAATGTAAAATTTGGCTCTGTGATATTGATAGATCAATAAAAATAAAGATACAAAAAAAAAAAAAAAAAAGATAAAACGGTCAAACTGACAAAATACAACTTCACAAGGAAGAATCCTTGTGATGATTTGTTCGATGATTTGTTCCTTTTTGTATGGCGTGCTAAGGCTCAAACTCTGTGCCAGGCCGGCCCTCTGCTACTGACCCAAAGACACAGACAGACCCTAGACAAGAAAGGATTCTCAGAGGCTGGTCATCTTCCAATTTTTTTTTTTTTTTTTTTTGTACAGAAAAAGGAGGAAACACAAAGCCCAAAGACAAGCAGATCAAATTCCCAAGCAACCGATTTCAAACTGATTTTGACATGTTTCTGTCAATTCCTACATTGTCTGGATGGATCGAACCGTGGCCTAGCAGCTAGTCTGCCTGTCTAATTGTGGCTTCACCGTGGTGGTTTCGGTTTTGAAGTCCCACACCGTCCGTGTCCCCCGCCGGATTCTCTGGGGGTGCTGGGCAGACTGCCGGCGCCTCCCGCTGCTGCGGGGCACCCTGGCGGGGTGGGGGTGGGGCGGCTGGTGGGACGTGTCCAGGTGACTTTCTACGACCCCTGCGAAGCGGATCCCGCTGACACCGACCCTTCCGCCTGATTTTGTTGACGGTTTTCGAGCTCCCCCTGGTGGCCGCTTTTATAGGAGTGTCTTAATCCACTTCTGAGAAGTATCTGTTCAGGTCCTTGGCCCATGGATTGATTGCATTATTTGTTTGATTCTTCCCCGCCCCCCCCCCCCCCCCCCGCCCCGTTGTCGTTGTTGTTTCGCTCTGGGGCAAGGGCCCACGCTTTTTAGCCAAGGCAGCCGCTCTTAGCGCCCTGTTACAGCTTCTTATTACCATGTGCCTAAACGTAAAATTTGGCTCTGTGACCCGGTGGAAAATGACTTTCGGTTCAAGAAAATGCTCATTTCTTACTCAGGTAAATAAATAGGTAAATAAAAACACAAATTCAAATAAGAATTAATGGGCTGGAGATGTGCCTCAAGTGGTAATGCGCTCCCGCGGCATGCGCGGGGCGCTGGGTTCGATCCTCAGCACCGCGTAAAATAAAATAAAGATGTTGTGCCCACCGCATACTGAAAAATAAACATTAAAAAATATTCTCTCTCTCTCTCTCTCTCTCTCTCTCTCTCTCTCTCTCCTCTCTCTCTCCACCCCCCTCTTCCCTCTCTCTCTCTCCCCCCCCTCCTCCTCCTCTCTGTCTTTACAAAAGAAAAATAAGTAAAAGTTAAAAAGGGGGCTGGGGATGTGGCTCAAGCGGTAGCGCAGTTGCAGTTGCCCGGGTTCGGTCCTCAGCACACAAACAAAGATGTTGTTAAAAAAAAAAAAAAAAAAGTAAATATTGAAATTCTCTCTCACTCTCTCTTAAAAAAAAAAAAAAAAAAAAAAAAAAGATAACGTGGCCAGGCAGAGAAAATAGAACTCCCCAAGGAAGAATCCTTATTCCTATTATGATCAGTATTCTTTTTTTTTTTTTTTTTTTTTTCTTTTTTAGAGTAGTTGTAGGTGGACAGCACGCCTTCTTTCGACTTTGTTCCTTTTTGTATGCCGCGCTAAGGCTCAAACCCAGTGCCTCCTATGTGCTAGGCCGGCCCTCTGGCACTGAACCACAGACACAGAGGAGGAAGGTTTCTCAGAGGCTGTTCATCTTCCCATTTTTTATTTTTTTTTTTTTTGGTACAGAGACAGGCGGAAACACCGAGCCCAAAGACCAGCAGATCAAATTCCCCAGCCACCGATTTCGACGGGTTTTTACATGTTTCTGTCAATTCCTCCATTCTCTGGATGGATCGGACCGTGGCCTAGCAGCTAGTCTGCCTGTCTAATAGTGGCTTCACCGTGGTGGTTTCGGTTTTGAAGTCCCACACTGCCCGTGTCCCCCGCCGGATTCTCTAGGGGTGCTGGGCCGATCTGCCTGCGTCTCGTGCCCGCCGCTGTCGGGGGGGGGGGCCCTGGCGGGGCGACCCGGCTGGTGGGACGTGTCCGGGTGACTTTCTACGACCCCTGCGGAGCGGATCCCGCTGACGCCGACCGAGGTTCCGCGTCCCTTCCTCCTGATTTGGTTGACGGTTGTCGAGCTCCCCCTGGTGGCCGCTTTTATAGGAGCGTCGGATCATCGGAAGTCTCCAAGGCGTGATATTCGGCGGCGGTGGCCGAGACAGAGTTCCAGGAGCTGGGCGGCGCCAGCGGAACTGTCTCGGTCACGCTGGGCTGGGCCGTTGTGGCCCGTTGGCGGGATATTGGACCTGCAGGCTTACTGTGTGTGTGTCGGTTGTCTTCTCTCCCTGCACGGTCCGGGCCGCGGGCGCCTCGGGTGGCAGTCTGAGCGGTTCCTTCGCCGCCACGGGCTTCGCTTTGCCCGGTCTGGGTCGGTCGCCGGGACTTCTGTCTTATTTTTCTCCCGCTTCCTCTCCCTCTCCCTCTCTCTCGCGGGTTTTGGCCGCGGGGCTGCGGGGCTTCACCGGGCGGGCCAGGCGGGTGTGCTCGCCCGGCCTTGCCGCATTGCCTCTTCGGGGGCCCGCTGCCCGGGGCTTGTCCTGTTGGCTACGCCCGGCGTCCTTCGGACGTGTTCCCCGTCCGCCCTTCCCCCCCCCCCGGTCCTGCTCGCTGGGGATGGCGGTCCCCGTCTCTTGTCTTTGCCTTCGTCAACGAGGGTCGACCAGTTGTCCCTAGGGGCTCTGGATCTCGGTGATGGGCTCGATTTCGCGGTCCGCTGACCGTGACTGTGTTCAGGGAAGGCGGCAGTGGTGAGTGAACTGTTCCCGGTTGCCCCGGTCGCGATTGTTTTGGCCCGAGTTGGCCGTTTTCTGCCATCGGGTAGGTGCTGACACGTTGTCCTCTGGCGGCACACGCCAGAGCGAGGGAGCTTGGGCCTCCGGGTGCGTGCGGGGCTCTGGGCTGATGGGGTGGCCCGGACCCGTTCCCTCTTGAGCTGCTTGCCTGGGCCTGCGTGCGACGGCTCTTTGGCGCACCTGGAGCGCCCTCGCGGTGGTGCCGCCTCTGGCCGGCCGGCCTTCTGGCGCCGGAGGGCGGCGGGGGTAGGTGGCGGGTGGTCCTTTACCGCCCGTGCGCTCCTCGCTGCGGGCACCGAGGGTGGCGTGACGACGCTTGCTTCCATGGCTCCGAGCCGCGTGTCAGGCGTTCCCCGTTCCGTGTCGTCGGCCGCTCTCCCTGGGGTGTGGGGCCGGCGAGGCCGTAGCAGGCTCCTCTTAGAAGCGGTCCTCGCCGGGTCTCCCCCTGCTCCCTGGGCCTCTCCCGCCCACTCTGCTGATCGATGTGGTGACTTTGCGCTCTCCTGGGCTGGACCAAAGCCGCGCCAGGCGAGGGACGGACATTCATGGCGAATGGGCCGACTCTTCTCGTCCTGCCCGCGGGCCCCTCGCCTTGCCTCCCCGCCCGTTCGCGGTGCGGGGAAGGGCGGGGGTGCGGAATCCGGCCTCGACCTCGCTCCTGGGGTCCTCTGACGTAGCGGGTGCTTCTCGCTCGCCGCCCTCCCTGGGCGGCCAAGGGCTGTGTGTGGCCCTCCCCGGCGCGGGGAGGGCTGCCACCGTGCTGCCTCGGCGCGACGGTGCGCCTCTGCTTCGGTGCTCCTGGGGCGCTCCGGGTTGTTTCCTGAGGTGCCTGAGGCTGAGCCGGTGTGTGCTGCTCCCGATCCCAGTGCCGCTGCCGCGGCCGGCCGCCGCCTCGCTGTCGGTCTCGCCCCGTCCGTGGGGGTTTCCGAGGCGAGTGCCTGACGGGAAGAGCGGTGTCGCTTCTTTCGGGGGATCGAGGCGGTAAGCTCGGCAGCGTTGCCCGTTCCCTCTCCGGGGGGAGGGTGTCGCGTTGTCGTCCCCAGCGCCGAGTGGCGTGGGGAGTGTTAGGCGAGCGGGCGCCCGGGCGCTCTTCCCTCTCTCCGGTGGGGGGAAGGAGACGTTGCCCGGGCGTGTGAGCGATTGTGGCGGGACGCCGAGCTGGGGCCGGTCGGGCCCCCGAGGCGATGGGGCTTTGGGTGTCCCCGGCCGCGAACGCTCAAGAAGCCTTGTGCTTGCCTGTACCGCAGATCCCCCCTCGTTGTCTCGGCGGCCGGTTGGCAGAGGGGCTGGGTTGGGTGCGGCCCACCCTCAGTGAGGAAGTTTCTCTAGCGATCCGTGAAGGGCGTGCCTTGTGTGGGGGTACCGGATTCCCCCGTTGGCCGCCCCCTGCCTTTTGCGCTACGCTACCGTCGGTGGTGTGTGTGTAGGCGAGAGTCCCCCCTCCCCGCCGTCTGGGAGTGCAGGGGTCCGCCGGCCCCCCGCGGGTGGGGGCCGAGCGCCTGCTCTTTGTGCCTACCGCGGCCCACGCCTCCCCCCTTCGAGTCGGGGGAGGGTTCCCGCTGGGCCTTGGCCGGGCCTTCTGGCGCGCGTGGGGCCACTGTGTGGGTCGCTGGTGCCGCGTGTGTGCGCGGTGGCGGTGGGGCGCTGTTCGCGCGGCCGGGGGTTGAGGGGCCGCGTCCCTCTTTCCCCCGCGCCCGCTGCGAGTGTCCCTCTGCCCGCTCCCGGTCCCGAGCCGGCGGGCGACCTGCGTGCGTGTGCGCTGGCCCGGGGCGCGGCCGCCGCGGCCCCCCTGGGAGCGTTCCGCGGGCGGTGTGGTGAGCGAGTGGACCCTGGAGCTGGAGAGGCCCAGGTCGTGGGACTCGTCCGGCCCGAGGTTGTGGCGTTGCATGCTGGCGTTTGGAGGCCAGGCGCGCGTCTCGTCGCGTGGAGGGCCACCCTGTGGTGGCGGGGCGGCGGGTCTCGTGGGAGGTTCCGGGGGTGGGGCCGGAGGCCGGGTTGGCGTCGCAGGCGGTGCGGGACCGCCCTCGCGTGTGGCGGTGGGATCCCGCTTGTTTTCCTGGCGGCCCGACTCTGTGCCCGAGGTCTTCTCCCCGGTTTCCTTTCCGCGTTTCTTTGCCCCTCGCCGCCTCCGGCGCGCCCTCCATCCGGGCGGGGTTGTGGCCCCCTCCTCGCCTCCGCCGGGCCTCC
>NC_135307.1:199132592-199147592 GCF_048772815.1 Callospermophilus lateralis
CCTTCCTTGCTTGCACACCAACTCAACTCTCGCTCGCTCCCTCTCTCCTTCCCTCCTTCCTTTCTTTCACTTTTGCTTCACTGTTTCTTTCCTGGTGGTGCTGGTGCTGGTGGTGCTTCCTTTCGATTACTTTTCTTTATTTTTTTCTTGATTTTTTTTTTTTTTTAACATTTCCTGCCCCTCCCCCGGTGTGTGTCTCTCTCTCTCTCTCTCTCTCTCTCTCTCTCTCTCTCTCTCTCTGAGATTCAGAGGCCACCTTGCACTTCTTCCTGGCCGCAGTTGTAATTCGGCTTTTTACTTTTGATAAGAGTCACTTCTGACATCCTCTGCTCTCCAAAGTCTACGTGACTTCATGACTATGCTGGGCGTGGACTCCAGGACAGATAAGTCTGCCTAAAACAGGGAAGAAAGGTGATATGATTTCCCCTGGATTGAATCCAGAAGTGCCTAACTACCACCACGGAGTTTTTGTGTGTTTTTTTTTTTTTTTTTTTTTGTTTGTTTTTTTTTTTTGAGATGGAGTGTCCCTGGATTGCTCATGTTGGCTAACATCAAAGGAGACAACATCCTATCTCAGTCTGTGATAACACCTGCGGTGGTGTTATCACATGGGGTGTGTGTGGGGGGGTGTCCTTCCCCTTCCCCTTCCCCTTCCCTCTCTCCTTTCTCTATTTGCTGGTTAAAGCTCGAGGTCTCTGGAGGTTGCCTGATTACTCCCAGGACCTCACCTTCTCTTGTGAGTAGCTGAGGTGGTGGTTGCTGAACACTGTCCCACCATTCTGATCTTTCACTACTCTTACTGTTCTCTTCCAGGACTTTTGCATCGAGTTCCTTCTTCCAAGGATGGTGGAATGATGACAAAGATGATGGTATTGGAGATTTGGAACACTTTTTTTTTTTTTTTTTTTTTTTTGGTGGTTGTTTTTCCTCCCGGATGGCTGTCAAACCTGCAGCAGCACACACATCGGTCCATCTCGAAGTGGAGAATCTCTAAAGGATCTTCAAGGAAAGCGTGGACAAGGAGGATTCAGTCCCCGGGAGACTCTTGACACGAGATGGGAAATCCCCCCCCCCCATTTCTTCTGGAAAATACCTAATACCAATAAAGACAGGACAAAATGCAGCACAGGCTGGCTGGCTGGCTGGCTGGCTGGCTGGCTGGCTGGCTGGCTGAGGTTTATGTAGCGCCGAGTAGGTCTACAGGTAAAATTGGATCCCAGAGCAACTGTGCAGTTACTCAGGGTCCTTGCCTTCCCCAACTGTCCCCTATCGGACCGAAGCTGCTCCCTCCCCTAAGGCCTTTCTCAGTCGGCTAATCCACCACACTTAGGAGTGGTGAAGGTGGGACACACGTTTTAGGTTTGCTTGGCTTCTTCAGTCGGATCTCATCTCGCCACCGGGTCAGAAACACAAGCATATACACGTGGATGCGCATAGCGACGGGTTTCCACCCTGTGGAACTTGGGAGTTCACAGTGAGTGCTCTGCGGTCTGAGAAAAGCAGCCTCGTTAGTTGCAGTCACTGAACGCTAGGTGGCGCAAAGCTACCGTCATTTTGGAAGGCCTGCCTGAGTTCCATTTCCAGTTTAGATATAATCTATCTACATGTATAGACATAGATACATAGATAGATAGATAGATAGACAGACAGACTGACAGACTTAGATATCTATATCTATATCCATATACAGATCACTACGCTGCAAGCCGCTGCGTCATATCTTCCTCTCTTCCCTCAGCCTACTGAGTCCCTGGAAAGACAGATGGGCACGGGCCTCAGTGCAGTTGTACTCCCGCTTTCCCCCCCCCCCCCTACAGTAAAGTCCTGGAAGCACTGGGGGGTGGGGAGGACATACCGCTTTCACCCCTGGTATCTGATCACGTTCCTTAGCCTTTAACATGCCCCACCTAGGAGATAGCTTCTGTGCCTCTGCCCGACCCTTGGAATTTGAACTATAATCCCCACTTCCCCCATCCCACTCACTCCAATTCCCCAGTAGTAGTCCCTCCCAAGGCTGTCACCACCAGAGGTCCATAGTAAACACCTCCCGCCCCCCCCCCCCCCCCCCGCCCCTGAGAGTTATGAGGGAGGGCCTGGATGAGGTTAAGAGAGAAACGAACAAAAATAAAACAGTGATGTTTCCCGTGTGTGTGTGTGTGTGTGTGTGTGTGTGTGTGTGTGTCTGTCTGTCTGTCTGTCTGTCCGTCCGTCTGTCTAGTGTGTACCTGTCTGAGCCCAAAACCCAAACAGGATGGATTTGGGCCTGGGGGAAGGAGAGGGAGGCCCTTCCTGGGTTTACTTTCTGGGGAAGGGAAGAGACAAAGGAAAAAAAGGTGAGGGTGTTGCCCAGCAATCAAGACCCTTTGTGGACCAATGCCCAAGGCCCTGGGTTTCTTCCCCAGCCTAGCATCACAAAAGAAACAAAAGTAGTGAACAAAGACAGACTCAAACAACCAAAACAGGCAATAAAATCTCATCTCAAAGACTCTGTGCTGGGCTGGGATGGGCTGGGATGCGCTGGGGTCCTTTATATCTCAGCGTTAGAGTGGTCGCCTAGCATATTCGAGGCCCTGGGTTAGATCCTCAGCTCCAGATAAAAAGAAATTAATAACATAAAGGCATTGTTTAAATACATACATACATACATACATACATACATACATACATACATAAATAGGTAGATAAATAAAATCCAGACACTAGAAGAGACCTTGCTCACACAGACAGAGGTGGTGGTGGTGGTGGGGGGAAGATCAAGATGGAAATCACTCTACCCTTGGCATCCAATAGACAAATATGGCTCCCCATACTCATGTCAGGGTTTCCTTGGTGGGGATGGAACCAGAAACCAGCCCCTCACACAGGGGCTGGTTTCTGCCTGGAGCCTGGAACTGGGGACTGAACACAGACACAGTTTACCACTGAGCTAAACCAACATCCCCTTTTTATACAGATATTTTTATATATTTTTGGTAAATCCATTGATTTATGAGTTGAACCCAGAAGCACTCACTTGACCACTGACTGAGCCACATCCCCATATTCAATTTATCTATCTATCTATCTATCTATCTATCTATCTATCATCTATCTATTCATTTGTTTTCTGGCTTGCTTGCTTGTTCTAGTTAAAGCTTGGTCCCGGGGTTTCAAAAACTGACTTCCAGACCACTCACGTTATAAAGGAATCAAGCCTTTATTAAAGCACAACTAGTGGCGACTGAGCAGAAGAACATAAAGCTGTTCCCCTGGCCAGCCCCAAACAATTGCAAGGGTGCCCCTTATAAGCCTCAAACCTGCAAAAGGGACGTTTTGGGGGGAGGGGGCGTCTAGCTAATGCAAGCAAGCCATGTTACAGAAGCGGGAGAGTGAAGTCAGGCGGAGGGACGCTCAGCCAATCACAATCAGCCTAGCCACTCCAGTGACAGAAGCTTAGCCCCCCCCCCCCCGCTCCCCCTTTTATGGGCTAGTTACAGAAACAATGTCCCATTAGGTAGTTCCTTACTCTTAAAGGTTTCTATAGCACAAGGAAAAGAACATCTTGCGTCAGTCATGACCCTTCTACTTGGCCTGGTTGTTTTACAGAATGGGGACATAAAACAAAACGGAGTCCCATTTGCTTTTACTATCACAACTTTTCTTTGGGAGACAGGGGTCTCCTCGCGAGGTTACTTTCGCTATGAGTTTACGATCCTTCTCTCAACCTCCTCCTGATCCTCTTGGGGGTGGGCGGGGGAGGATCGACATGAACCCCCAACCCATACCTTTAATTTTTTGAGCTGTAGATGGATGGACACACTATCTTTACCTTATTTACTTGTTTGTCCCTTTGTTTTGGGTTCTGTGGTGCTCAGGATGGAATCCAGCGCCCCACACGTCCCAGGCAAGTGCTCTACTACCGAGCTAAAACCCTAGCCCAAGCTTTGCATTCTAGAATGAATACATTTCCTTCTATGCTGAAGGAACACAGACACATTTATTGCACAACAAGCCCAGAGATCTTCACATCACACTTGCCTAGAAGTCCTACATACATTCATTGACCTTTGACTTTGGAAGCCAAGTTCAGAATCTACCAGCTCTGGCCAGACTCTGGCCAGATAACTGCCACGATGTGGTGTTTTGCTCACCAACAGTTGGACCTAGGAGAACAGCTTGGACTCAAGTGGACAAATACTCTTATGCATTCAGGAAACAGTGCCACTCACCTGGTACAGGAGTGTTCTTTCAACAAATGATCCCCAAACCCTTACTTTTTCGATTAAAACTAACAGATGTGAAAACTGGTCATTAATGGCACAGATCTTTTTATTTATTTATTTATTTATTATTTTTTAGAGAGAGTGTGAGAGTGAGAGACAGGGAGAGAGAATTTTTTTAATATTTATTTATTTAGTTAGTTAGTTAGTTAGTTAGTTAGTTTTCCGCGGATATAACATCTTGATTTGTTTGCGGTGCTGAGGATCGAACCCTGGCCGCACGCATGCCAGGCGAGCATGCTACCACTTGAGCCACATCCCCAGCCCCAAGCACAGATCTTTCTCTTTTCGTTTTCTTTTCTTTCTTTCTTTCTTTCTTTCTTTCTTTCTTTCTTTCTTTCTTTCTTTTTTTTTTTTTTTTTTTTTCTAAATCTGAATGTTACACCGAATGCATGTGTTAGAACTTCCACATGTGTCACTGACTATGGGATAAGTTTAGAGCTTCGATAAAATACACGTTCTAATAAAAAGGGTGACCTCTCATGTAGGAAACCTATATGTCTTTAAGTGTACCGACTTTTTAATAATAAAAAAATCTCTCAGACACAGCACAGCATAGTACTCTAGTCCCCAGATGTGCACACATCTCCAGTGACAGAGATGTGGGGTGATTCAGGAGAATCACAAGACTAAGCCCAGCCTCAGCAACTTATGGAGCCCTGGGGTAACTCGACAGAGAGAGAGAGGGGGGGGGGAGAGACAGAGAGAGAGAGAGAGAGAGAGAGAGAGACAGAGAGACAGAGAGAGACAGAGAAGGGGGGATAGGTGTTGGGGGGGGTGTTGCTCAGAGGCAAAGCATCTCAGAAGGAAGAGGGGGAATTTATTATAATAAGAAAACATAAGAACTGAACCTTTACAGCAACAAAACTCTGATGACTCTGCTGACACTCTGTTGTTCTAACCCATCGGAGGCCTAGCAAGGTTATCAAACAGAAAAGTGATTTTCTGGATGAAAATTCTAAATATTTGTTAGCCAATGGGCAGATAACCCACCCTGAAAGTCCATATGGCTTCACCTATGATTAGGGAGGGGGAGGGTAGGGAAAAGAGAAAGGAAAAAGGATATGGGTTTTAACATGAGCCTCAGTGGCTGAGCAGTGAGACTTATACTCAAAGCCTATAAAGTGGACCCCTGTTACATTTTCTGACACCCACCACCACCTCACCCCCCCCACCCCCCCCCACCCCGCTTTAATTGATTTGACAGTTGGGAGAAAAATTAAAAAAAAAAAAAAAAAAAAAAAGACAAAAAAGGACAACAACAGCAACAGACAGAAACAACAACCACCCTTACCGAATTTCTGAATTTACATGAGTGAATGACTCTTCTTGATTCTCAGTAACATAGTTTATACTTTTCATGGTTTTTGATTTGTTTGTATGTAATTAAAAAAAAAAAAATCAGAAGAAATTATTGGTATGCATGGTGGTGGTGGTGGCGGTGGTGGCAAAAAGTAACCTGGAACCTGCTTTACTTAGGCTACTGGTTTGATAAAGTCTTCCTTGCATGGATGTGTTGTTGTAGGGACAAATGAGGCAAGGCACCGACCGAACAGAGCAGGAAAACGGTTTTATTTGGCTGCAGCCAGGTTCAGAGAAGATGGCTTTTGCTGTAAGGAATTAATCCCCTGAACCCAAAGTTCAGGTAGTTTCAGAGTTTTATACCCAGCATGTAAGGGGAGGGGCTCAGAAATTCATGGTCTGCAGAAGTTCACATAAAAGCAGCTTTTTCTCTCACTGTCCTGGGCATGTTAACCCTTGGAGGACAACACCTGAGAAGGGGAGAGCTTCTTCTCCCCTGTCTACTCTCCCCCTGCCAGCTGTTACCATGGAGTCCAGTTGGTACCCTCTCGTATCTTAAACATGTAGACATCTCTGTGAAGCCCAGCTCAAGGCCAGAGGCCTTGTTTGCACATTTCTTCAAAGTACTGTTCTGGACATGTTTGTGAAAGACTAGTAACGGGGTGTCCAGCACCTGGAGTGCTGGTATCTTCTCGGCCAGTGGCCAAGTAAACAGGGCGACACGAAAATAGGAAGTTTATCCACCTTGAATTCTTTTGCACAGAGAGACTCTTTTGCTGACAGACCTAAAACCAGTCTGGGTGAAGATTTCAGAAGAGGCCCAGTTAAGACTTTTCAGTGGAGAAAGGGGGTGCCACTTCAGATGATGAAGTTTTACCTAACAATAGTTTGGTTTCCAAAGGCTTTTTTTTTTTTTTTTTTTTTTTGGTAATCCAATCCCCTGCTTTTCCCTTAGAGCTCTTCTCTTTTCTCTTAGAAAACTCTACTCTTACTCAGAGGTCCAAATCTCCATTCCAATGACACAGGGGGAAAAAAAAAAAAAAAAAAAATTCTCTCAAGCACCTGGACCCCTCCTGCCCCAAACACAGGAGTTCTGGGTGATCAATGAATTTAAAAGGCAGGAAGAATGGATCATTAACAGAAATGAACATAACCACAGTTACTACTTTCTAAGAGCTGGAAAGAATTACCCAGGGCAGAGCTTCCAACTGAAACACTGTAATTATTAGACAACAAACAGACAGACAGACAGACAGACAGACAGACAGACAGACAGTCAGACAGACAAAAACCCTGAAGTACAAGAGACTCTCCCCTTCTCTCTCTATAACACACACACACACACACACACACACACACACACACACACACACACCCCTCTCTTTCTCTACACCAAACTCTTTTTAATCGCTTGATTTTCAGTTTCTCACTTAGTGGAGCACCCCTTTTCTTTAGGATCAATCTCCTCCTGGGTTTCTTTTTATACCAAAGGGGGGCAAGTTACACATAATCCAGGAGAAGAAGGCCAAAGCAATCAGGTTATTAAGGAACATCAGGAGAGAGAAATTAAATGCTGGTAGACACATTGAACAAGTGCTCTGAAACAAATGATATTCAAATTAACCTCTTAGTGTAGTTTTAAACCAATCGGTCAGCATAAATGCAGAGTTAGAGAGACAAACTGACCCTTAAAACAGGTTGGGAATTGTGAACAGCCTGGAGAGGCCACATTTTTCTTCCTTCAGGGGCAGTGGGAGAGACTTTGCCCTGCCTGTTGTTATGTAAATCAGAACTGAGACCTGCCCCAAGCAAGCCCGGTTTAGTGTAAGAATCTTACTTCCCCGCCCTGATAACTGGCACCCCAGCCTGGCAGGAAACAAATTTCCCCTTGCAGACAAAGCGGTAGGAACCCAAAGTGGCGGGAACCACCCTTCCCCGCTCCCCTCCCCCCTCCCCCTCCCCCCCCCAAAAAAAACCCAAAAAAAACCCACAATGTCACCGAGAAGGCGTAGTACAAGTACCTGCTTTATCTAGGCTACTGGTTTGATAAAGTTGGCACTTTGTTGGGGGTATTTGGGTATTTCAATCTCACCTTGACCCCTGACCCGCCCCTCTCAAGAGTTTGTGACAGATGGATGCGGCTATTTCTCCCTGAGATTTGTGAATGTACAGGTTTATACTTTCTTTGGGTTTCATCCCGTTCTTGAAATGAATCCTGGCAGTGGCCGACATGCTACGACCTCCAGCTTACTTTTGTGTTGTTCAGAGAAGAGTTGTGGTGTGATTTCATCTTTTAGACTTTGTCGAGATTTGGTTTATGTTCCATTCTATGGTCAACTTTGGTAAACATTCCGTATTCACTTGAAAAGAATGTCTGCTGTGTAGTGGTGGCCTTGCAGTGTTCTGAACGTGCCCATTAGGTGTGGGTTGTTCGTGATGTAGTTCTGCTGTCCTTTGTTCCTGATTATTTATTTATGGCCTAAGTCGTCCTCAGCTGCTAAGGGACGAGTGTTCTCATCTCCTTGCCATAATAGATTTATCCATCTTTTCCTTTAATTCTCTGTGGTTTTCATGCAGGTATTTATTTATTTAGTTAGTTAGTTAGTTAGTTAGTTAGTTAGTTATAGCTGTTGATGGACACAATGTCTTTATTTTTGTTTATTTATTTTTATGTGGTGCTGAGGATTGAACCCAGGGCCTCACGAATGCAAGGCAAGCACTCTACCACTGAGCTACAATTCCAACCCTCATGTAGGTATTTTGAGGTTATTGAATGACTTGCACACTACCTTAAGATTGTTTAATGCTTCCTCAAAGATCTGACTGTTTATCAATGTGCTATGTTCCTCCTACGCCTGGCAGTGATTGTCTTGTGTGTACCTTGAAGTCATACTAAAAATAAAATAAATAAGTGACTGGGTACAGTGGCCTATGCCTGTCATCCCAGACAGGCTCTCTCTCTCTCTCTCTCTCTCTCTCTCTCACACACACACACACACACACACACACACACACACACAGCTGAGGCAGGAGGATCCAGAGTTTAAAGCCACCCTCAGCAAAAGTGAGACACTAAGCAACTCAGTGAGACCCTGTCTCTAAGTAATATACTAGATAGGTAGGGCTAGGGGATGTGGCTCAGTAGTCAGTGAGTGCCCCTGAGTTCAATCCCTCCTTACAGGCCTCCTCCAATAAATAAACAAACAGATAAAAAAATACATACGTTTATTTTGTTTATTTAGGTGATGATGATGATGATGATTTCAATGTGGTGCCCGGGATTGAACCCTGTGCCTCATGCGTACTTGGTAAGTACTGTACCACTGAGCCACAACACCAGACTGACAACACCATGAAGTGCTCTTGCAACCTTTCTCCAGCTTTATTTATCCCAGAGCATGTGGTGTTTCAGTCTAGGGCAACAGACCATGCTTTTTAGCCAAGGCAGCCTCTCTTAGAGCCCTGTTACAGCTTCTTATTACCAAGTGTCTAAATGTAAAATTTGGCTCTGTGATATTGATAGATCAATAAAAATAAAGATACAAAAAAAAAAAAAAAAAGATAAAACGGTCAAACTGACAAAATACAACTTCACAAGGAAGAATCCTTGTGATGATTTGTTCCTTTTTGTATGGCGTGCTAAGGCTCAAACTCTGTGCCAGGCCGGCCCTCTGCTACTGACCCAAAGACACAGACAGACCCTAGACAAGAAAGGATTCTCAGAGGCTGGTCATCTTCCAATTTTTTTTTTTTTTTTTTTTTGTACAGAAAAAGGAGGAAACACAAAGCCCAAAGACAAGCAGATCAAATTCCCAAGCAACCGATTTCAAACTGATTTTGACATGTTTCTGTCAATTCCTACATTGTCTGGATGGATCGAACCGTGGCCTAGCAGCTAGTCTGCCTGTCTAATTGTGGCTTCACCGTGGTGGTTTCGGTTTTGAAGTCCCACACCGTCCGTGTCCCCCGCCGGATTCTCTGGGGGTGCTGGGCAGACTGCCGGCGCCTCCCGCTGCTGCGGGGCACCCTGGCGGGGTGGGGGTGGGGCGGCTGGTGGGACGTGTCCAGGTGACTTTCTACGACCCCTGCGAAGCGGATCCCGCTGACACCGACCCTTCCGCCTGATTTTGTTGACGGTTTTCGAGCTCCCCCTGGTGGCCGCTTTTATAGGAGTGTCTTAATCCACTTCTGAGAAGTATCTGTTCAGGTCCTTGGCCCATGGATTGATTGCATTATTTGTTTGATTCTTCCCCGCCCCCCCCCCCCCCCCCCGCCCCGTTGTCGTTGTTGTTTCGCTCTGGGGCAAGGGCCCACGCTTTTTAGCCAAGGCAGCCGCTCTTAGCGCCCTGTTACAGCTTCTTATTACCATGTGCCTAAACGTAAAATTTGGCTCTGTGACCCGGTGGAAAATGACTTTCGGTTCAAGAAAATGCTCATTTCTTACTCAGGTAAATAAATAGGTAAATAAAAACACAAATTCAAATAAGAATTAATGGGCTGGAGATGTGCCTCAAGTGGTAATGCGCTCCCGCGGCATGCGCGGGGCGCTGGGTTCGATCCTCAGCACCGCGTAAAATAAAATAAAGATGTTGTGCCCACCGCATACTGAAAAATAAACATTAAAAAATATTCTCTCTCTCTCTCTCTCTCTCTCTCTCTCTCTCTCCTCTCTCTCTCCACCCCCCTCTTCCCTCTCTCTCTCTCCCCCCCCTCCTCCTCCTCTCTGTCTTTACAAAAGAAAAATAAGTAAAAGTTAAAAAGGGGGCTGGGGATGTGGCTCAAGCGGTAGCGCAGTTGCAGTTGCCCGGGTTCGGTCCTCAGCACACAAACAAAGATGTTGTTAAAAAAAAAAAAAAAAAAAAAGTAAATATTGAAATTCTCTCTCACTCTCTCTTAAAAAAAAAAAAAAAAAAAAAAAAAGATAACGTGGCCAGGCAGAGAAAATAGAACTCCCCAAGGAAGAATCCTTATTCCTATTATGATCAGTATTCTTTTTTTTTTTTTTTTTTTTTTCTTTTTTAGAGTAGTTGTAGGTGGACAGCACGCCTTCTTTCGACTTTGTTCCTTTTTGTATGCCGCGCTAAGGCTCAAACCCAGTGCCTCCTATGTGCTAGGCCGGCCCTCTGGCACTGAACCACAGACACAGAGGAGGAAGGTTTCTCAGAGGCTGTTCATCTTCCCATTTTTTATTTTTTTTTTTTTTGGTACAGAGACAGGCGGAAACACCGAGCCCAAAGACCAGCAGATCAAATTCCCCAGCCACCGATTTCGACGGGTTTTTACATGTTTCTGTCAATTCCTCCATTCTCTGGATGGATCGGACCGTGGCCTAGCAGCTAGTCTGCCTGTCTAATAGTGGCTTCACCGTGGTGGTTTCGGTTTTGAAGTCCCACACTGCCCGTGTCCCCCGCCGGATTCTCTAGGGGTGCTGGGCCGATCTGCCTGCGTCTCGTGCCCGCCGCTGTCGGGGGGGGGGCCCTGGCGGGGCGACCCGGCTGGTGGGACGTGTCCGGGTGACTTTCTACGACCCCTGCGGAGCGGATCCCGCTGACGCCGACCGAGGTTCCGCGTCCCTTCCTCCTGATTTGGTTGACGGTTGTCGAGCTCCCCCTGGTGGCCGCTTTTATAGGAGCGTCGGATCATCGGAAGTCTCCAAGGCGTGATATTCGGCGGCGGTGGCCGAGACAGAGTTCCAGGAGCTGGGCGGCGCCAGCGGAACTGTCTCGGTCACGCTGGGCTGGGCCGTTGTGGCCCGTTGGCGGGATATTGGACCTGCAGGCTTACTGTGTGTGTGTCGGTTGTCTTCTCTCCCTGCACGGTCCGGGCCGCGGGCGCCTCGGGTGGCAGTCTGAGCGGTTCCTTCGCCGCCACGGGCTTCGCTTTGCCCGGTCTGGGTCGGTCGCCGGGACTTCTGTCTTATTTTTCTCCCGCTTCCTCTCCCTCTCCCTCTCTCTCGCGGGTTTTGGCCGCGGGGCTGCGGGGCTTCACCGGGCGGGCCAGGCGGGTGTGCTCGCCCGGCCTTGCCGCATTGCCTCTTCGGGGGCCCGCTGCCCGGGGCTTGTCCTGTTGGCTACGCCCGGCGTCCTTCGGACGTGTTCCCCGTCCGCCCTTCCCCCCCCCCCGGTCCTGCTCGCTGGGGATGGCGGTCCCCGTCTCTTGTCTTTGCCTTCGTCAACGAGGGTCGACCAGTTGTCCCTAGGGGCTCTGGATCTCGGTGATGGGCTCGATTTCGCGGTCCGCTGACCGTGACTGTGTTCAGGGAAGGCGGCAGTGGTGAGTGAACTGTTCCCGGTTGCCCCGGTCGCGATTGTTTTGGCCCGAGTTGGCCGTTTTCTGCCATCGGGTAGGTGCTGACACGTTGTCCTCTGGCGGCACACGCCAGAGCGAGGGAGCTTGGGCCTCCGGGTGCGTGCGGGGCTCTGGGCTGATGGGGTGGCCCGGACCCGTTCCCTCTTGAGCTGCTTGCCTGGGCCTGCGTGCGACGGCTCTTTGGCGCACCTGGAGCGCCCTCGCGGTGGTGCCGCCTCTGGCCGGCCGGCCTTCTGGCGCCGGAGGGCGGCGGGGGTAGGTGGCGGGTGGTCCTTTACCGCCCGTGCGCTCCTCGCTGCGGGCACCGAGGGTGGCGTGACGACGCTTGCTTCCATGGCTCCGAGCCGCGTGTCAGGCGTTCCCCGTTCCGTGTCGTCGGCCGCTCTCCCTGGGGTGTGGGGCCGGCGAGGCCGTAGCAGGCTCCTCTTAGAAGCGGTCCTCGCCGGGTCTCCCCCTGCTCCCTGGGCCTCTCCCGCCCACTCTGCTGATCGATGTGGTGACTTTGCGCTCTCCTGGGCTGGACCAAAGCCGCGCCAGGCGAGGGACGGACATTCATGGCGAATGGGCCGACTCTTCTCGTCCTGCCCGCGGGCCCCTCGCCTTGCCTCCCCGCCCGTTCGCGGTGCGGGGAAGGGCGGGGGTGCGGAATCCGGCCTCGACCTCGCTCCTGGGGTCCTCTGACGTAGCGGGTGCTTCTCGCTCGCCGCCCTCCCTGGGCGGCCAAGGGCCGTGTGTGGCCCTCCCCGGCGCGGGGAGGGCTGCCACCGTGCTGCCTCGGCGCGACGGTGCGCCTCTGCTTCGGTGCTCCTGGGGCGCTCCGGGTTGTTTCCTGAGGTGCCTGAGGCTGAGCCGGTGTGTGCTGCTCCCGATCCCAGTGCCGCTGCCGCGGCCGGCCGCCGCCTCGCTGTCGGTCTCGCCCCGTCCGTGGGGGTTTCCGAGGCGAGTGCCTGACGGGAAGAGCGGTGTCGCTTCTTTCGGGGGATCGAGGCGGTAAGCTCGGCAGCGTTGCCCGTTCCCTCTCCGGGGGGAGGGTGTCGCGTTGTCGTCCCCAGCGCCGAGTGGCGTGGGGAGTGTTAGGCGAGCGGGCGCCCGGGCGCTCTTCCCTCTCTCCGGTGGGGGGAAGGAGACGTTGCCCGGGCGTGTGAGCGATTGTGGCGGGACGCCGAGCTGGGGCCGGTCGGGCCCCCGAGGCGATGGGGCTTTGGGTGTCCCCGGCCGCGAACGCTCAAGAAGCCTTGTGCTTGCCTGTACCGCAGATCCCCCCTCGTTGTCTCGGCGGCCGGTTGGCAGAGGGGCTGGGTTGGGTGCGGCCCACCCTCAGTGAGGAAGTTTCTCTAGCGATCCGTGAAGGGCGTGCCTTGTGTGGGGGTACCGGATTCCCCCGTTGGCCGCCCCCTGCCTTTTGCGCTACGCTACCGTCGGTGGTGTGTGTGTAGGCGAGAGTCCCCCCTCCCCGCCGTCTGGGAGTGCAGGGGTCCGCCGGCCCCCCGCGGGTGGGGGCCGAGCGCCTGCTCTTTGTGCCTACCGCGGCCCACGCCTCCCCCCTTCGAGTCGGGGGAGGGTTCCCGCTGGGCCTTGGCCGGGCCTTCTGGCGCGCGTGGGGCCACTGTGTGGGTCGCTGGTGCCGCGTGTGTGCGCGGTGGCGGTGGGGCGCTGTTCGCGCGGCCGGGGGTTGAGGGGCCGCGTCCCTCTTTCCCCCGCGCCCGCTGCGAGTGTCCCTCTGCCCGCTCCCGGTCCCGAGCCGGCGGGCGACCTGCGTGCGTGTGCGCTGGCCCGGGGCGCGGCCGCCGCGGCCCCCCTGGGAGCGTTCCGCGGGCGGTGTGGTGAGCGAGTGGACCCTGGAGCTGGAGAGGCCCAGGTCGTGGGACTCGTCCGGCCCGAGGTTGTGGCGTTGCATGCTGGCGTTTGGAGGCCAGGCGCGCGTCTCGTCGCGTGGAGGGCCACCCTGTGGTGGCGGGGCGGCGGGTCTCGTGGGAGGTTCCGGGGGTGGGGCCGGAGGCCGGGTTGGCGTCGCAGGCGGTGCGGGACCGCCCTCGCGTGTGGCGGTGGGATCCCGCTTGTTTTCCTGGCGGCCCGACTCTGTGCCCGAGGTCTTCTCCCCGGTTTCCTTTCCGCGTTTCTTTGCCCCTCGCCGCCTCCGGCGCGCCCTCCATCCGGGCGGGGTTGTGGCCCCCTCCTCGCCTCCGCCGGGCCTCCCCCCGGCTGGCCGGTCGCGGCCGCGCTGCCGCCCCCTCCCGGGCGTGTACCGGGTGTGGCGGTGGGCACGCTGGTCGGGCGGTTGTCGTTGGGGATGCTCGTCACGGTGTGCGGGTTGAGGGTTCGGGGGCTTCCCCGCCTCTTGCGACGGCGGTGGGGCGGTGGGGCCCTGTCCCCCGCGAGGGCCCTCCCGGGAGGTTGGCTGATGAAGGGAACCTGGCCGGCGGCTCGTCCGGGGCCACGCGGGACCGCCCGTGCGCCTGGTGTGCGCGCTGGCGGTGATACACCGCGTGCCGCCCTGGGTTTGTCCGGCCGGTGCGCCCGCGCGGCTCGGCCAGCTCTCTCCGGGCGGGGCTCCTCCGCGGGTCGGCAGGTGCCCTCTCCCGTTTCCCGCCGCCCTTCTGGCGCGCGCCGCTCCCCACGCCGGCTGCAGCCGCCGCCTCCTCGGGCGGCCGGCCCGTCCCCGTCTGGTCTCTTCGGGCCTTGGCCCGCCCGCTCTCTCGCCCCTTCGCGAGTTCGCTCCCACGGGGGGCCCGCCGCGGCCCCCGTCTCCTGGCCGCCACCGCCGCTTGTCCGCTGGCGACGGCGTCGTCGTGTGCCGGCGCTTGGGTGTGGGGGACGACGGGTCTGCCACCCCCGCCCCCGCGGGGCGCCGGTCACCCGCTCGGTGCCGCGCGAGGGTTGTGCCGCTCGCGTGCGCGTGTCCGGCCACGACCTGGTCCGGTCGCGGTGAGTCGTTCCCCGGTCGCGCCGCCGCACCGTTCCCCGGGCGGGGCAGGGGAGGTGGGGAAGGGCATCGCCCCGAACCTCTCGCACCCCCGTCCCCGTCCGCGCGAGCGCGGCGGCCTGGTCCGCGGGGCGGCTCTTGTGCCACCGTTGGGTTCGTGGGGAGTCGTGCGTCTCTGGCGCTCCCTCCCCTCGTCCTCGCGCGCGC
>NC_135307.1:199160092-199172592 GCF_048772815.1 Callospermophilus lateralis
GGATGGCTGTCAAACCTGCAGCAGCACACACATCGGTCCATCTCGAAGTGGAGAATCTCTAAAGGATCTTCAAGGAAAGCGTGGACAAGGAGGATTCAGTCCCCGGGAGACTCTTGACACGAGATGGGAAATCCCCCCCCCCCATTTCTTCTGGAAAATACCTAATACCAATAAAGACAGGACAAAATGCAGCACAGGCTGGCTGGCTGGCTGGCTGGCTGGCTGGCTGGCTGGCTGGCTGAGGTTTATGTAGCGCCGAGTAGGTCTACAGGTAAAATTGGATCCCAGAGCAACTGTGCAGTTACTCAGGGTCCTTGCCTTCCCCAACTGTCCCCTATCGGACCGAAGCTGCTCCCTCCCCTAAGGCCTTTCTCAGTCGGCTAATCCACCACACTTAGGAGTGGTGAAGGTGGGACACACGTTTTAGGTTTGCTTGGCTTCTTCAGTCGGATCTCATCTCGCCACCGGGTCAGAAACACAAGCATATACACGTGGATGCGCATAGCGACGGGTTTCCACCCTGTGGAACTTGGGAGTTCACAGTGAGTGCTCTGCGGTCTGAGAAAAGCAGCCTCGTTAGTTGCAGTCACTGAACGCTAGGTGGCGCAAAGCTACCGTCATTTTGGAAGGCCTGCCTGAGTTCCATTTCCAGTTTAGATATAATCTATCTACATGTATAGACATAGATACATAGATAGATAGATAGATAGACAGACAGACTGACAGACTTAGATATCTATATCTATATCCATATACAGATCACTACGCTGCAAGCCGCTGCGTCATATCTTCCTCTCTTCCCTCAGCCTACTGAGTCCCTGGAAAGACAGATGGGCACGGGCCTCAGTGCAGTTGTACTCCCGCTTTCCCCCCCCCCCCCTACAGTAAAGTCCTGGAAGCACTGGGGGGTGGGGAGGACATACCGCTTTCACCCCTGGTATCTGATCACGTTCCTTAGCCTTTAACATGCCCCACCTAGGAGATAGCTTCTGTGCCTCTGCCCGACCCTTGGAATTTCAACTATAATCCCCACTTCCCCCATCCCACTCACTCCAATTCCCCAGTAGTAGTCCCTCCCAAGGCTGTCACCACCAGAGGTCCATAGTAAACACCTCCCGCCCCCCCCCCCCCCCCCCGCCCCTGAGAGTTATGAGGGAGGGCCTGGATGAGGTTAAGAGAGAAACGAACAAAAATAAAACAGTGATGTTTCCCGTGTGTGTGTGTGTGTGTGTGTGTGTGTGTGTGTGTGTCTGTCTGTCTGTCTGTCTGTCCGTCCGTCTGTCTAGTGTGTACCTGTCTGAGCCCAAAACCCAAACAGGATGGATTTGGGCCTGGGGGAAGGAGAGGGAGGCCCTTCCTGGGTTTACTTTCTGGGGAAGGGAAGAGACAAAGGAAAAAAAGGTGAGGGTGTTGCCCAGCAATCAAGACCCTTTGTGGACCAATGCCCAAGGCCCTGGGTTTCTTCCCCAGCCTAGCATCACAAAAGAAACAAAAGTAGTGAACAAAGACAGACTCAAACAACCAAAACAGGCAATAAAATCTCATCTCAAAGACTCTGTGCTGGGCTGGGATGGGCTGGGATGCGCTGGGGTCCTTTATATCTCAGCGTTAGAGTGGTCGCCTAGCATATTCGAGGCCCTGGGTTAGATCCTCAGCTCCAGATAAAAAGAAATTAATAACATAAAGGCATTGTTTAAATACATACATACATACATACATACATACATACATACATACATAAATAGGTAGATAAATAAAATCCAGACACTAGAAGAGACCTTGCTCACACAGACAGAGGTGGTGGTGGTGGTGGGGGGAAGATCAAGATGGAAATCACTCTACCCTTGGCATCCAATAGACAAATATGGCTCCCCATACTCATGTCAGGGTTTCCTTGGTGGGGATGGAACCAGAAACCAGCCCCTCACACAGGGGCTGGTTTCTGCCTGGAGCCTGGAACTGGGGACTGAACACAGACACAGTTTACCACTGAGCTAAACCAACATCCCCTTTTTATACAGATATTTTTATATATTTTTGGTAAATCCATTGATTTATGAGTTGAACCCAGAAGCACTCACTTGACCACTGACTGAGCCACATCCCCATATTCAATTTATCTATCTATCTATCTATCTATCTATCTATCTATCATCTATCTATTCATTTGTTTTCTGGCTTGCTTGCTTGTTCTAGTTAAAGCTTGGTCCCGGGGTTTCAAAAACTGACTTCCAGACCACTCACGTTATAAAGGAATCAAGCCTTTATTAAAGCACAACTAGTGGCGACTGAGCAGAAGAACATAAAGCTGTTCCCCTGGCCAGCCCCAAACAATTGCAAGGGTGCCCCTTATAAGCCTCAAACCTGCAAAAGGGACGTTTTGGGGGGAGGGGGCGTCTAGCTAATGCAAGCAAGCCATGTTACAGAAGCGGGAGAGTGAAGTCAGGCGGAGGGACGCTCAGCCAATCACAATCAGCCTAGCCACTCCAGTGACAGAAGCTTAGCCCCCCCCCCCCGCTCCCCCTTTTATGGGCTAGTTACAGAAACAATGTCCCATTAGGTAGTTCCTTACTCTTAAAGGTTTCTATAGCACAAGGAAAAGAACATCTTGCGTCAGTCATGACCCTTCTACTTGGCCTGGTTGTTTTACAGAATGGGGACATAAAACAAAACGGAGTCCCATTTGCTTTTACTATCACAACTTTTCTTTGGGAGACAGGGGTCTCCTCGCGAGGTTACTTTCGCTATGAGTTTACGATCCTTCTCTCAACCTCCTCCTGATCCTCTTGGGGGTGGGCGGGGGAGGATCGACATGAACCCCCAACCCATACCTTTAATTTTTTGAGCTGTAGATGGATGGACACACTATCTTTACCTTATTTACTTGTTTGTCCCTTTGTTTTGGGTTCTGTGGTGCTCAGGATGGAATCCAGCGCCCCACACGTCCCAGGCAAGTGCTCTACTACGGAGCTAAAACCCTAGCCCAAGCTTTGCATTCTAGAATGAATACATTTCCTTCTATGCTGAAGGAACACAGACACATTTATTGCACAACAAGCCCAGAGATCTTCACATCACACTTGCCTAGAAGTCCTACATACATTCATTGACCTTTGACTTTGGAAGCCAAGTTCAGAATCTACCAGCTCTGGCCAGACTCTGGCCAGATAACTGCCACGATGTGGTGTTTTGCTCACCAACAGTTGGACCTAGGAGAACAGCTTGGACTCAAGTGGACAAATACTCTTATGCATTCAGGAAACAGTGCCACTCACCTGGTACAGGAGTGTTCTTTCAACAAATGATCCCCAAACCCTTACTTTTTCGATTAAAACTAACAGATGTGAAAACTGGTCATTAATGGCACAGATCTTTTTATTTATTTATTTATTTATTATTTTTTAGAGAGAGTGTGAGAGTGAGAGACAGGGAGAGAGAATTTTTTTAATATTTATTTATTTAGTTAGTTAGTTAGTTAGTTAGTTAGTTTTCCGCGGATATAACATCTTGATTTGTTTGCGGTGCTGAGGATCGAACCCTGGCCGCACGCATGCCAGGCGAGCATGCTACCACTTGAGCCACATCCCCAGCCCCAAGCACAGATCTTTCTCTTTTCGTTTTCTTTTCTTTCTTTCTTTCTTTCTTTCTTTCTTTCTTTCTTTCTTTCTTTCTTTTTTTTTTTTTTTTTTTTTCTAAATCTGAATGTTACACCGAATGCATGTGTTAGAACTTCCACATGTGTCACTGACTATGGGATAAGTTTAGAGCTTCGATAAAATACACGTTCTAATAAAAAGGGTGACCTCTCATGTAGGAAACCTATATGTCTTTAAGTGTACCGACTTTTTAATAATAAAAAAATCTCTCAGACACAGCACAGCATAGTACTCTAGTCCCCAGATGTGCACACATCTCCAGTGACAGAGATGTGGGGTGATTCAGGAGAATCACAAGACTAAGCCCAGCCTCAGCAACTTATGGAGCCCTGGGGTAACTCGACAGAGAGAGAGAGGGGGGGGGGAGAGACAGAGAGAGAGAGAGAGAGAGAGAGAGAGACAGAGAGACAGAGAGAGACAGAGAAGGGGGGATAGGTGTTGGGGGGGGTGTTGCTCAGAGGCAAAGCATCTCAGAAGGAAGAGGGGGAATTTATTATAATAAGAAAACATAAGAACTGAACCTTTACAGCAACAAAACTCTGATGACTCTGCTGACACTCTGTTGTTCTAACCCATCGGAGGCCTAGCAAGGTTATCAAACAGAAAAGTGATTTTCTGGATGAAAATTCTAAATATTTGTTAGCCAATGGGCAGATAACCCACCCTGAAAGTCCATATGGCTTCACCTATGATTAGGGAGGGGGAGGGTAGGGAAAAGAGAAAGGAAAAAGGATATGGGTTTTAACATGAGCCTCAGTGGCTGAGCAGTGAGACTTATACTCAAAGCCTATAAAGTGGACCCCTGTTACATTTTCTGACACCCACCACCACCTCACCCCCCCCACCCCCCCCCACCCCGCTTTAATTGATTTGACAGTTGGGAGAAAAATTAAAAAAAAAAAAAAAAAAAAAAAGACAAAAAAGGACAACAACAGCAACAGACAGAAACAACAACCACCCTTACCGAATTTCTGAATTTACATGAGTGAATGACTCTTCTTGATTCTCAGTAACATAGTTTATACTTTTCATGGTTTTTGATTTGTTTGTATGTAATTAAAAAAAAAAAAATCAGAAGAAATTATTGGTATGCATGGTGGTGGTGGTGGCGGTGGTGGCAAAAAGTAACCTGGAACCTGCTTTACTTAGGCTACTGGTTTGATAAAGTCTTCCTTGCATGGATGTGTTGTTGTAGGGACAAATGAGGCAAGGCACCGACCGAACAGAGCAGGAAAACGGTTTTATTTGGCTGCAGCCAGGTTCAGAGAAGATGGCTTTTGCTGTAAGGAATTAATCCCCTGAACCCAAAGTTCAGGTAGTTTCAGAGTTTTATACCCAGCATGTAAGGGGAGGGGCTCAGAAATTCATGGTCTGCAGAAGTTCACATAAAAGCAGCTTTTTCTCTCACTGTCCTGGGCATGTTAACCCTTGGAGGACAACACCTGAGAAGGGGAGAGCTTCTTCTCCCCTGTCTACTCTCCCCCTGCCAGCTGTTACCATGGAGTCCAGTTGGTACCCTCTCGTATCTTAAACATGTAGACATCTCTGTGAAGCCCAGCTCAAGGCCAGAGGCCTTGTTTGCACATTTCTTCAAAGTACTGTTCTGGACATGTTTGTGAAAGACTAGTAACGGGGTGTCCAGCACCTGGAGTGCTGGTATCTTCTCGGCCAGTGGCCAAGTAAACAGGGCGACACGAAAATAGGAAGTTTATCCACCTTGAATTCTTTTGCACAGAGAGACTCTTTTGCTGACAGACCTAAAACCAGTCTGGGTGAAGATTTCAGAAGAGGCCCAGTTAAGACTTTTCAGTGGAGAAAGGGGGTGCCACTTCAGATGATGAAGTTTTACCTAACAATAGTTTGGTTTCCAAAGGCTTTTTTTTTTTTTTTTTTTTTTTGGTAATCCAATCCCCTGCTTTTCCCTTAGAGCTCTTCTCTTTTCTCTTAGAAAACTCTACTCTTACTCAGAGGTCCAAATCTCCATTCCAATGACACAGGGGGAAAAAAAAAAAAAAAAAAATTCTCTCAAGCACCTGGACCCCTCCTGCCCCAAACACAGGAGTTCTGGGTGATCAATGAATTTAAAAGGCAGGAAGAATGGATCATTAACAGAAATGAACATAACCACAGTTACTACTTTCTAAGAGCTGGAAAGAATTACCCAGGGCAGAGCTTCCAACTGAAACACTGTAATTATTAGACAACAAACAGACAGACAGACAGACAGACAGACAGACAGACAGACAGTCAGACAGACAAAAACCCTGAAGTACAAGAGACTCTCCCCTTCTCTCTCTATAACACACACACACACACACACACACACACACACACACACACACACACCCCTCTCTTTCTCTACACCAAACTCTTTTTAATCGCTTGATTTTCAGTTTCTCACTTAGTGGAGCACCCCTTTTCTTTAGGATCAATCTCCTCCTGGGTTTCTTTTTATACCAAAGGGGGGCAAGTTACACATAATCCAGGAGAAGAAGGCCAAAGCAATCAGGTTATTAAGGAACATCAGGAGAGAGAAATTAAATGCTGGTAGACACATTGAACAAGTGCTCTGAAACAAATGATATTCAAATTAACCTCTTAGTGTAGTTTTAAACCAATCGGTCAGCATAAATGCAGAGTTAGAGAGACAAACTGACCCTTAAAACAGGTTGGGAATTGTGAACAGCCTGGAGAGGCCACATTTTTCTTCCTTCAGGGGCAGTGGGAGAGACTTTGCCCTGCCTGTTGTTATGTAAATCAGAACTGAGACCTGCCCCAAGCAAGCCCGGTTTAGTGTAAGAATCTTACTTCCCCGCCCTGATAACTGGCACCCCAGCCTGGCAGGAAACAAATTTCCCCTTGCAGACAAAGCGGTAGGAACCCAAAGTGGCGGGAACCACCCTTCCCCGCTCCCCTCCCCCCTCCCCCTCCCCCCCCCAAAAAAAACCCAAAAAAAACCCACAATGTCACCGAGAAGGCGTAGTACAAGTACCTGCTTTATCTAGGCTACTGGTTTGATAAAGTTGGCACTTTGTTGGGGGTATTTGGGTATTTCAATCTCACCTTGACCCCTGACCCGCCCCTCTCAAGAGTTTGTGACAGATGGATGCGGCTATTTCTCCCTGAGATTTGTGAATGTACAGGTTTATACTTTCTTTGGGTTTCATCCCGTTCTTGAAATGAATCCTGGCAGTGGCCGACATGCTACGACCTCCAGCTTACTTTTGTGTTGTTCAGAGAAGAGTTGTGGTGTGATTTCATCTTTTAGACTTTGTCGAGATTTGGTTTATGTTCCATTCTATGGTCAACTTTGGTAAACATTCCGTATTCACTTGAAAAGAATGTCTGCTGTGTAGTGGTGGCCTTGCAGTGTTCTGAACGTGCCCATTAGGTGTGGGTTGTTCGTGATGTAGTTCTGCTGTCCTTTGTTCCTGATTATTTATTTATGGCCTAAGTCGTCCTCAGCTGCTAAGGGACGAGTGTTCTCATCTCCTTGCCATAATAGATTTATCCATCTTTTCCTTTAATTCTCTGTGGTTTTCATGCAGGTATTTATTTATTTATTTAGTTAGTTAGTTAGTTAGTTAGTTAGTTAGTTAGTTATAGCTGTTGATGGACACAATGTCTTTATTTTTGTTTATTTATTTTTATGTGGTGCTGAGGATTGAACCCAGGGCCTCACGAATGCAAGGCAAGCACTCTACCACTGAGCTACAATTCCAACCCTCATGTAGGTATTTTGAGGTTATTGAATGACTTGCACACTACCTTAAGATTGTTTAATGCTTCCTCAAAGATCTGACTGTTTATCAATGTGCTATGTTCCTCCTACGCCTGGCAGTGATTGTCTTGTGTGTACCTTGAAGTCATACTAAAAATAAAATAAATAAGTGACTGGGTACAGTGGCCTATGCCTGTCATCCCAGACAGGCTTCTCTCTCTCTCTCTCTCTCTCTCTCTCTCTCACACACACACACACACACACACACACACACACACACAGCTGAGGCAGGAGGATCCAGAGTTTAAAGCCACCCTCAGCAAAAGTGAGACACTAAGCAACTCAGTGAGACCCTGTCTCTAAGTAATATACTAGATAGGTAGGGCTAGGGGATGTGGCTCAGTAGTCAGTGAGTGCCCCTGAGTTCAATCCCTCCTTACAGGCCTCCTCCAATAAATAAACAAACAGATAAAAAAATACATATGTTTATCTTGTTTATTTAGGTGATGATGATGATGATGATGATTTCAATGTGGTGCCCGGGATTGAACCCTGTGCCTCATGCGTACTTGGTAAGTACTGTACCACTGAGCCACAACACCAGACTGACAACACCATGAAGTGCTCTTGCAACCTTTCTCCAGCTTTATTTATCCCAGAGCATGTGGTGTTTCAGTCTAGGGCAACAGACCATGCTTTTTAGCCAAGGCAGCCTCTCTTAGAGCCCTGTTACAGCTTCTTATTACCAAGTGTCTAAATGTAAAATTTGGCTCTGTGATATTGATAGATCAATAAAAATAAAGATACAAAAAAAAAAAAAAAAGATAAAACGGTCAAACAGACAAAATACAACTTCACAAGGAAGAATCCTTGTGATGATTTGTTCGATGATTTGTTCCTTTTTGTATGGCGTGCTAAGGCTCAAACTCTGTGCCAGGCCGGCCCTCTGCTACTGACCCAAAGACACAGACAGACCCTAGACAAGAAAGGATTCTCAGAGGCTGGTCATCTTCCAATTTTTTTTTTTTTTGTACAGAAAAAGGAGGAAACACAAAGCCCAAAGACAAGCAGATCAAATTCCCAAGCAACCGATTTCAAACTGATTTTGACATGTTTCTGTCAATTCCTACATTGTCTGGATGGATCGAACCGTGGCCTAGCAGCTAGTCTGCCTGTCTAATTGTGGCTTCACCGTGGTGGTTTCGGTTTTGAAGTCCCACACCGCCCGTGTCCCCCGCCGGATTCTCTGGGGGTGCTGGGCAGACTGCCGGCGCCTCCCGCTGCTGCGGGGCACCCTGGCGGGGTGGGGGTGGGGCGGCTGGTGGGACGTGTCCAGGTGACTTTCTACGACCCCTGCGAAGGGGATCCCGCTGACACCGACCCTTCCGCCTGATTTTGTTGACGGTTTTCGAGCTCCCCCTGGTGGCCGCTTTTATAGGAGTGTCTTAATCCACTTCTGAGAAGTATCTGTTCAGGTCCTTGGCCCATGGATTGATTGCATTATTTGTTTGATTCTTCCCCGCCCCCCCCCGCCCCCCCCCCCCCCCCCGTTGTCGTTGTTGTTTCGCTCTGGGGCAAGGGCCCACGCTTTTTAGCCAAGGCAGCCGCTCTTAGCGCCCTGTTACAGCTTCTTATTACCATGTGCCTAAACGTAAAATTTGGCTCTGTGACCCGGTGGAAAATGACTTTCGGTTCAAGAAAATGCTCATTTCTTACTCAGGTAAATAAATAGGTAAATAAAAACACAAATTCAAATAAGAATTAATGGGCTGGAGATGTGCCTCAAGTGGTAATGCGCTCCCGCGGCATGCGCGGGGCGCTGGGTTCGATCCTCAGCACCACGTAAAATAAAATAAAGATGTTGTGCCCACCGCATACTGAAAAATAAACATTAAAAAAAAATATTCTCTCTCTCTCTCTCTCTCTCTCTCTCTCTCTCTCTCCTCTCTCTCCACCCCCCTCTTCCCTCTCTCTCTCTCCCCCCTCCTCCTCCTCCTCTCTGTCTTTACAAAAGAAAAATAAGTAAAAGTTAAAAAGGGGGCTGGGGATGTGGCTCAAGCGGTAGCGCAGTTGCAGTTGCAGTTGCCCGGGTTCGGTCCTCAGCACACAAACAAAGATGTTGTTAAAAAAAAAAAAAAAAAAAAGTAAATATTGAAATTCTCTCTCACTCTCTCTTAAAAAAAAAAAAAAAAAAAAAAAAAGATAACGTGGCCAGGCAGAGAAAATAGAACTCCCCAAGGAAGAATCCTTATTCCTATTATGATCAGTATTCTTTTTTTTTTTTTTTCTTTTTTAGAGTAGTTGTAGGTGGACAGCACGCCTTCTTTCGACTTTGTTCCTTTTTGTATGCCGCGCTAAGGCTCAAACCCAGTGCCTCCTATGTGCTAGGCCGGCCCTCTGGCACTGAACCACAGACACAGAGGAGGAAGGTTTCTCAGAGGCTGTTCATCTTCCCATTTTTTTTTTTTTTTTTTTTTTTTTTGGTACAGAGACAGGCGGAAACACCGAGCCCAAAGACCAGCAGATCAAATTCCCCAGCCACCGATTTCGACGGGTTTTTACATGTTTCTGTCAATTCCTCCATTCTCTGGATGGATCGGACCGTGGCCTAGCAGCTAGTCTGCCTGTCTAATAGTGGCTTCACCGTGGTGGTTTCGGTTTTGAAGTCCCACACCGCCCGTGGTGTCCCCCGCCGGATTCTCTAGGGGTGCTGGGCCGATCTGCCTGCGTCTCGTGCCCGCCGCTGTGGGGGGGGGGGGCCCTGGCGGGGCGACCCGGCTGGTGGGACGTGTCCGGGTGACTTTCTACGACCCCTGCGGGGCGGATCCCGCTGACGCCGACCGAGGTTCCGCGTCCCTTCCTCCTGATTTGGTTGACGGTTGTCGAGCTCCCCCTGGTGGCCGCTTTTATAGGAGCGTCGGATCATCGGAAGTCTCCAAGGCGTGATATTCGGCGGCGGTGGCCGAGACAGAGTTCCAGGAGCTGGGCGGCGCCAGCGGAACTGTCTCGGTCACGCTGGGCTGGGCCGTTGTGGCCCGTTGGCGGGATATTGGACCTGCAGGCTTACTGTGTGTGTGTCGGTTGTCTTCTCTCCCTGCACGGTCCGGGCCGCGGGCGCCTCGGGTGGCAGTCTGAGCGGTTCCTTCGCCGCCACGGGCTTCGCTTTGCCCGGTCTGGGTCGGTCGCCGGGACTTCTGTCATATTTTTCTCCCGCTTCCTCTCCCTCTCTCTCGCGGGTTTTGGCCGCGGGGCTGCGGGGCTTCACCGGGCGGGCCAGGCGGGTGTGCTCGCCCGGCCTTGCCGCATTGCCTCTTCGGGGGCCCGCTGCCCGGGGCTTGTCCTGTTGGCTACGCCCGGCGTCCTTCGGACGTGTTCCCCGTCCGCCCTTCCCCACCCCCTCCCCGGTCCTGCTCGCTGGGGATGGCGGTCCCCGTCTCTTGTCTTTGCCTTCGTCAACGAGGGTCGACCAGTTGTCCCTAGGGGCTCTGGATCTCGGTGATGGGCTCGATTTCGCGGTCCGCTGACCGTGACTGTGTTCAGGGAAGGCGGCAGTGGTGAGTGAACTGTTCCCCGTTGCCCCGGTCGCGATTGTTTTGGCCCGAGTTGGCCGTTTTCTGCCATCGGGTAGGTGCTGACACGTTGTCCTCTGGCGGCACACGCCAGAGCGAGGGAGCTTGGGCCTCCGGGTGCGTGCGGGGCTCTGGGCTGATGGGGTGGCCCGGACCCGTTCCCTCTTGAGCTGCTTGCCTGGGCCTGCGTGCGACGGCTCTTTGGCGCACCTGGAGCGCCCTCGCGGTGGTGCCGCCTCTGGCCGGCCGGCCTTCTGGCGCCGGAGGGCGGCGGGGGTAGGTGGCGGGTGGTCCTTTACCGCCCGTGCGCTCCTCGCTGCGGGCACCGAGGGTGGCGTGACGACGCTTGCTTCCATGGCTCCGAGCCGCGTGTCAGGCGTTCCCCGTTCCGTGTCGTCGGCCGCTCTCCCTGGGGTGTGGGGCCGGCGAGGCCGTAGCAGGCTCCTCTTAGAAGCGGTCCTCGCCGGGTCTCCCCCTGCTCCCTGGGCCTCTCCCGCCCACTCTGCTGATCGATGTGGTGACTTTGCGCTCTCCTGGGCCGGACCAAAGCCGCGCCAGGCGAGGGACGGACATTCATGGCGAATGGGCCGACTCTTCTCGTCCTGCCCGCGGGCCCCTCGCCTTGCCTCCCCGCCCGTTCGCGGTGCGGGGAAGGGCGGGGGTGCGGAATCCGGCCTCGACCTCGCTCCTGGGGTCCTCTGACGTAGCGGGTGCTTCTCGCTCGCCGCCCCCCCTGGGCGGCCAAGGGCCGTGTGTGTGGCCCTCCCCGGCGCGGGGAGGGCTGCCACCGTGCTGCCTCGGCGCGACGGTGCGCCTCTGCTTCGGTGCTCCTGGGGCGCTCCGGGTTGTTTCCTGAGGTGCCTGAGGCTGAGCCGGTGTGTGCTGCTCCCGATCCCAGTGCCGCTGCCGCGGCCGGCCGCCGCCTCGCTGTCGGTCTCGCCCCGTCTGTGGGGGTTTCCGAGGCGAGTGCCTGAAGGGAAGAGCGGTGTCGCTTCTTTCGGGGGATCGAGGCGGTAAGCTCGGCAGCGTTGCCCGCTCCCTCTCCGGGGGGGAGGGTGTCGCGTTGTCGTCCCCAGCGCCGAGTGGCGTGGGGAGTGTTAGGCGAGCGGGCGCCCGGGCGCTCTTCCCTCTCTCCGGTGGGGGAAGGAGACGTTGCCCGGGCGTGTGAGCGATGGTGGCGGGACGCCGAGCTGGGGCCGGTCGGGCCCCCGAGGCGATGGGGCTTTGGGTGTCCCCGGCCGCGAACGCTCAAGAAGCCTTGTGCTTGCCTGTACCGCAGATCCCCCCTCGTTGTCTCGGCGGCCGGTTGGCAGAGGGGCTGGGTTGGGTGCGGCCCACCCTCAGTGAGGAAGTTTCTCTAGCGATCCGTGAAGGGCGTGCCTTGTGTGGGGGTACCGGATTCCCCCGTTGGCCGCCCCCTGCTTTTTGCGCTACGCTACCGTCGGTGGTGTGTGTAGGCGAGAGTCCCCCCTCCCCGCCGTCTGGGAGTGCAGGGGTCCGCCGGCCCCCCGCGGGTGGGGGCCGAGCGCCTGCTCTTTGTGCCTACCGCGGCCC
>NC_135307.1:199185092-199200092 GCF_048772815.1 Callospermophilus lateralis
TATGTACAGAGGTCGACCAGTTGTCCTAACATAAGTGGGCGGGGACGGGGCGGGGGCGGGGATGGGGGTTGGGGCCGAAGTCGAAATGAGTATGCCTTTATACACACCCTTTTTTTTTTTTTCCTTCCTTCTTTCTTTCCTCCTCCTCCTCCTCCTCCTCCTCCTCCTCCTCCTCCTCCTCCTCCTCCTCCCCCCCCACCCTAACCTCCCCTCCCCCTCCCTCTCCTCCTCCTCCTCCTCCTCCTCTTCCTCCCCGTCCAAGTTAATTTGTCCTTGGATTCTTTTTATTTTTTAATTTTTTTTTTAATGTTTATTTTTTAGTTATCGGCGGACACGACATCTTTGTTTGTATGTGGTGCTGAGGATCGAACCCGGGCCACACGCATGCCAGGCGAGCGCGCTAGCTACCGCTTGAGCCACATCCCCAGCCCCTGGATTCTTTTCAGCTGTAAGTGACGGTAGGATGACTCCACAAATACTCCTTATTTCACGTGGGGACATTCTTTCCTAATCGGTAGTTCAGTTTTAATTGCATGCATCAAATCATTCCTTGTGTGGGTCTGGGCTTTTTCTTCTCTTGGTGCTCAGTACCTGGAGAGGAATGTCAAAGCCCGGGGGTGGGGGGTGGGGGGTGTGCTCTCTGGTGTTTGTGCATTTCTCTCCTTCCTTGCTTGCACACCAACTCAACTCTCGCTCGCTCCCTCTCTCCTTCCCTCCTTCCTTTCTTTCACTTTTGCTTCACTGTTTCTTTCCTGGTGGTGCTGGTGCTGGTGGTGCTTCCTTTCGATTACTTTCCTTTATTTTTTTCTTGATTTTTTTTTTTTTTTTAACATTTGCTGCCCCTCCCCCGGTCTCTCTCTCTCTCTCTCTCTCTCTCTCTCTCTCTCTCTCTCTCTCTCTGAGATTCAGAGGCCACCTTGCACTTCTTCCTGGCCGCAGTTGTAATTCAGCTTTTTACTTTTGATAAGAGTCACTTCTCCAAAGTCTACGTGACTTCATGACTATGCTGGGCCTGGACTCAAGGGCAGATAAGTCTGCCTAAAACAGGGAAGAAAGGTGATATGATTTCCCCTGGATTGAATCCAGAAGTGCCTAACTACCACCACGGAGTTTTTGTGTGTGTGTGTGTGTGTGTTTTTTTTTTTTGTTTTTTTTTTCGTTTTTTTTTGTTTTGTTTTGTTTTGTTTTGTTTTTTTGAGATGGGGTGTCCCTGGATTGCTCATGTTGGCTAACATCAAAGGAGACAACATCCTATCTCAGTCTGTGATAACACCTGCGGTGGTGTTATCACATGGGGTGTGTGTGGGGGGGTGTCCTTCCCCTTCCCCTTCCCTCTCTCCTTTCTCTATTTGCTGGTTAAAGCTCGAGGTCTCTGGAGGTTGCCTGATTACTCCCAGGACCTCACCTTCTCTTGTGAGTAGCTGAGGTGGTGGTTGCTGAACCCTGTCCCACCATTCTGATCTTTCACTACTCTTACTGTTCTCTTCCAGGACTTTTGCATCGAGTTCCTTCTTCCAAGGATGGTGGAATGATGACAAAGATGATGGTACTGGAGATTTGGAACACTTTTTTTTTGTTTGTTTTTTGTTTTTTGTTTTTTTGGTGGTTGTTTTTCCTCCCGGATGGCTGTCAAACCTGCAGCAGCACACACATCGGTCCATCTGGAAGTGGAGAATCTCTAAAGGATCTTCAAGGAAAGCGTGGACAAGGAGGATTCAGTCCCCGGGAGACTCTTGACACGAGATGGGAAATCCCCCCCCCCCCCATTTCTTCTGGAAAATACCTAATACCAATAAAGACAGGACAAAATGCAGCACAGGCTGGCTGGCTGGCTGGCTGGCTGGCTGGCTGAGGTTTATGTAGCGCCGAGTAGGTCTACAGGTAAAATTGGATCCCAGAGCAACTGTGCAGTTACTCAGGGTCCTTGCCTTCCCCAACTGTCCCCTATCGGACCGAAGCTGCTCCCTCCCCTAAGGCCTTTCTCAGTCGGCTAATCCACCACACTTAGGAGTGGTGAAGGTGGGACACACGTTTTAGGCTTGCTTGGCTTCTTCAGTCGGATCTCATCTCGCCACCGGGTCAGAAACACAAGCATATACACGTGGATGCGCATAGCGACGGGTTTCCACCCTGTGGAACTTGGGAGTTCACAGTGAGTGCTCTGCGGTCTGAGAAAAGCAGCCTCGTTAGTTGCAGTCACTGAACGCTAGGTGGCGCAAAGCTACCGTCATTTTGGAAGGCCTGCCTGAGTTCCATTTCCAGTTTAGATATAATCTATCTACATGTATAGACATAGATACATAGATAGATAGATAGATAGACAGACAGACTGACAGACTTAGATATCTATATCTATATCCATATACAGATCACTACGCTGCAAGCCGCTGCGTCATATCTTCCTCTCTTCCCTCAGCCTACTGAGTCCCTGGAAAGACAGATGGGCACGGGCCTCAGTGCGGTTGTACTCCCGCCTTCCCCCCCCCCCCCCACAGTAAAGTCCTGGAAGCACTGGGGGGTGGGGAGGACATACCGCTTTCACCCCTGGTATCTGATCACGTTCCTTAGCCTTTAACATGCCCCACCTAGGAGATAGCTTCTGTGCCTCTGCCCGACCCTTGGAATTTGAACTATAATCCCCACTTCCCCCATCCCACTCACTCCAATTCCCTAGTAGTAGTCCCTCCCTCCCAAGGCTGTCACCACCAGAGGTCCATAGTAAACACCTTCCCCTCCCCCCCCCCCCCCCCCCCCCGCCCCTGAGAGTTATGAGGGAGGGCCTGGATGAGGTTAAGAGAGAAACGAACAAAAATAAAACAGTGATGTTTCCCGTGTGTGTGTGTGTGTGTGTGTGTGTGTGTGTGTGTGTGTGTCTGTGTCTGTGTCTGTGTCTGTGTCTGTCTGTCTGTCTGTCTAGTGTGTACCTGTCTGAGCCCAAAACCCAAACAGGATGGATTTGGGCCTGGGGGAAGGAGAGGGAGGCCCTTCCTGGGTTTACTTTCTGGGGAAGGGAAGAGACAAAGGAAAAAAAGGTGAGGGTGTTGCCCAGCAATCAAGACCCTTTGTGGACCAAGGCCCGAGGCCCTGGGTTTCTTCCCCAGCCTAGCATCACAAAAGAAACAAAAGTTGTGAACAAAGACAGACTCAAACAACCAAAACAGGCAATAAAATCTCATCTCAAAGACTCTGTGCTGGGCTGGGATGGGCTGGGATGCGCTGGGGTCCTTTATATCTCAGCGTTAGAGTGGTCCCCTAGCATATTCGAGGCCCTGGGTTAGATCCTCAGCTCCAGATAAAAAGAAATTAATAACATAAAGGCATTGTTTAAATACATACATACATACATACATACATACATACATACATACATAGATAAATAGGTAAATAAATAAAATCCAGACACTAGAAGAGACCTTGCTCACACAGACAGAGGTGGTGGTGGTGGGGGGGGGGGGAGATCAAGATGGAAATCACTCTACCCTTGGCATCCAATAGACAAATATGGCTCCCCATACTCATGTCAGGGTTTCCTTGGTGGGGATGGAACCAGAAACCAGCCCCTCACACAGGGGCTGGTTTCTGCCTGGAGCCTGGAACTGGGGACTGAACACGGACACAGTTTACCACTGAGCTAAACCAACATCCCCTTTTTATACAGATATTTTTATATATTTTTGGTAAATCCATTGATTTATGAGTTGAACCCAGAAGCACTCACTTGACCACTGACTGAGCCACATCCCCATATTCAATTTATCTATCTATCTATCTATCTATCTATCTATCTATCTATCTATCATCTATCTATTCATTTGTTTTCTGGCTTGCTTGCTTGTTCTAGTTAAAGCTTGGTCCCGGGGTTTCAAAAACTGACTTCCAGACCACTCACGTATAAAGGAATCAAGCCTTTATTAAAGCACAACTAGTGGCGACTGAGCAGAAGAGCATAAAGCTGTTCCCCTGGCCAGCCCCAAACAATTGCAAGGGTGCCCCTTATAAGCCTCAAACCTGCAAAAGGGACGTTTTGGGGGGAGGGGGCGTCTAGCTAATGCAAGCAAGCCACGTTACAGAAGCGGGAGAGTGAAGTCAGGCGGAGGGACGCTCAGCCAATCACAATCAGCCTAGCCACTCCAGTGACAGAAGCTTAGCCCCCCCCCCCCCCCCCCCGCTCCCCCTTTTATGGGCTAGTTACAGAAACAATGTCCCATTAGGTAGTTCCTTACTCTTAAAGGTTTCTATAGCACAAGGAAAAGAACATCTTGCTTCAGTCATGACCCTTCTACTTGGCCTGGTTGTTTTACAGAATGGGGACATAAAACAAAACGGAGTCCCATTTGCTTTTACTATCACAACTTTTCTTTGGGAGACAGGGGTCTCCTCGCGAGGTTACTTTCGCTATGAGTTTACGATCCTTCTCTCAACCTCATCCTGATCCTCTTGGGGGTGGGCGGGGGAGGATCGACATGAACCCCCAACCCATACCTTTAATTTTTTGAGCTGTAGATGGATGGACACACTATCTTTACCTTATTTACTCGTTTGTCCCTTTGTTTTGGGTTTCGTGGTGCTCAGGATGGAATCCAGCGCCCCACACGTCCCAGGCAAGTGCTCTACTACCGAGCTAAAACCCTAGCCCAAGCTTTGCATTCTAGAATGAATACATTTCCTTCTATGCTGAAGGAACACAGACACATTTATTGTACAACAAGCCCAGAGATCTTCACATCACACTTGCCTAGAAGTCCTACATACATTCATTGACCTTTGACTTTGGAAGCCAAGTTCAGAATCTACCAGCTCTGCCCAGACTCTGGCCAGATAACTGCCACGATGTGGTGTTTTGCTCACCAACAGTTGGACCTAGGAGAACAGCTTGGACTCAAGTGGACAAATACTCTTATGCATTCAGGAAACAGTGCCACTCACCTGGTACAGGAGTGTTCTTTCAACAAATGATCCCCAAACCCTTACTTTTTCAATTAAAACTAACAGATGTGAAAACTGGTCATTAATGGCACAGATCTTTTTATTTATTTATTTATTATTTTTTAGACAGAGTGTGAGAGTGAGAGACAGGGAGAGAGAATTTTTTAAATATTTATTTATTTAGTTAGTTAGTTAGTTAGTTAGTTTTCCGCGGATATAACATCTTGATTTGTTTGTGGTGCTGAGGATCGAACCCTGGCCGCACGCATGCCAGGCGAGCATGCTACCACTTGAGCCACATCCCCAGCCCCAAGCACAGATCTTTCTCTTTTCGTTTTCTTTTCTTTCTTTCTTTCTTTCTTTCTTTCTTTCTTTCTTTCTTTCTTTCTTTTTTTTTTTTTTTTTCTAAATCTGAATGTTACACCGAATGCATGTGTTAGAACTTCCACATGGGTCACTGACTATGGGATAAGTTTAGAGCTTCGATACAATACACGTTCTAATAAAAAGGGTGACCTCTCATGTAGGAAACCTATATGTCTTTAAGTGTACCGACTTTTTAATAATAAAAAAATCTCTCAGACACAGCACAGCATAGTACTCTAGTCCCCAGATGTGCACACATCTCCAGTGACAGAGATGTGGGGTGATTCAGGAGAATCACAAGACTAAGCCCAGCCTCAGCAACTTATGGAGCCCTGGGGTAACTCGACAGAGAGAGAGAGAGAGAGAGAGAGAGAGAGAGAGAGAGAGAGAGGCAGAGAAGGGGGGATAGGTGTTGGGGGGGTGTTGCTCAGAGGCAAAGCATCTCAGAAGGAAGAGGGGGAATTTATTATAATAAGAAAACATAAGAACTGAACCTTTACAGCAACAAAACTCTGATGACTCTGCTGACACTCTGTTGTTCTAACCCATCGGAGGCCTAGCAAGGTTATCAAACAGAAAAGTGATTTTCTGGATGAAAATTCTAAATATTTGTTAGCCAATGGGCAGATAACCCACCCTGAAAGTCAATATGGCTTCACCTATGATTAGGGAGGGGGAGGGTAGGGAAAAGAGAAAGGAAAAAGGATATGGGTTTTAACATGAGCCTCAGTGGCTGAGCAGTGAGACTTATACTCAAAGCCTATAAAGTGGACCCCTGTTACATTTTCTGACACCCACCACCACCTCACCCCCCCCCCACCCCCCCACCCCGCTTTAATTGATTTGACAGTTGGGAGAAAAATTAAAAAAAAAAAAAAAAAAAGACAAAAAAGGACAACAACAGCAACAGACAGAAACAACAACCACCCTTACCGAATTTCTGAATTTACATGAGTGAATGACTCTTCTTGATTCTCAGTAACATAGTTTATACTTTTCATGGTTTTTGATTTGTTTGTATGTAATTAAAAAAAAAAAATCAGAAGAAATTATTGGTATGCATGGTGGTGGTGGTGGCGGTGGTGGCAAAAAGTAACCTGGAACCTGCTTTACTTAGGCTACTGGTTTGATAAAGTCTTCCTTGCATGGATGTGTTGTAGGGACAAATGAGGCAAGGCACCGACCGAACAGAGCAGGAAAACGGTTTTATTTGGATGCAGCCAGGTTCAGAGAAGATGGCTTTTGCTGTAAGGAATTAATCCCCTGAACCCAAAGTTCAGGTAGTTTCAGAGTTTTATACCCAGCATGTAAGGGGAGGGGCTCAGAAATTCATGGTCTGCAGAAGTTCACATAAAAGCAGCTTTTTCTCTCACTGTTCTGGGCATGTTAACCCTTGGAGGACAACACCTGAGAAGGGGAGAGCTTCTTCTCCCCTGTCTACTCTCCCCCTGCCAGCTGTTACCATGGAGTCCAGTTGGTACCGTCTCGTATCTTAAACATGTAGACATCTCTGTGAAGCCCAGCTCAAGGCCAGAGGCCTTGTTTGCACATTTCTTCAAAGTACTGTTCTGGACATGTTTGTGAAAAACTAGTAACGGGGGGGGGGGGGGGGGGTGGGGGGGGGTGGGGGGGTGGGGTGGGGTGGGGGGTGGGGGGGGTGGGGTGTCCAGCACCTGGAGTGCTGGTATCTTCTCGGCCAGTGGCCAAGTAAACAGGGCGACACGAAAATAGGAAGTTTATCCACCTTGAATTCTTTTGCACAGAGAGACTCTTTTGCTGACAGACCTAAAACCAGTCTGGGTGAAGATTTCAGAAGAGGCCCAGTTAAGACTTTTCAGTGGAGAAAGGGGGTGCCACTTCAGATGATGAATCCCAAAGACACATTGGACTGGCCCAAACATATCGCATATTTTAAGATTCTTCTCATTCACGGCAAAGAGTAAGCAGTTTTACCTAACAATAGTTTGGTTTCAAAAGGCTTTTTTTTTTTTTTTTTTTTTTTTTTTTTTTTGGTAATCCAATCCCCTGCTTTTCCCTTAGAGCTCTTCTCTTTTCTCTTAGAAAACTCTACTCTTACTCAGAGGTCCAAATCTCCATTCCAATGACACAGGGGGGGAAAAAAAAAAAAAAATTCTCTCAAGCACCTGGACCCCTCCTGCCCCAAACACAGGAGTTCTGGGTGATCAATGAATTTAAAAGGCAGGAAGAATGGATCATTAACAGAAATGAACATAACCACAGTTACTACTTTCTAAGAGTTGGAAAGAATTACCCAGGGCAGAGCTTCCAACTGAAACACTGTAATTATTAGACAACAAACAGACAGACAGACAGACAGACAGACAGTCAGACAGACAGACAAAAACCCTGAAGTACAAGAGACTCTCCCCTTCTCTCTCTATAACACACACACACACACACACACACACACACACACACACACACACACACACCCCTCTCTTTCTCTACACCAAACTCTTTTTAATCGCTTGATTTTCAGTTTCTCACTTAGTGGAGCACCCCTTTTCTTTAGGATCAATCTCCTCCTGGGTTTCTTTTTATACCAAAGGGGGGCAAGTTACACATAATCCAGGAGAAGGAGGCCAAAGCAATCAGGTTATTAAGGAACATCAGGAGAGAGAAATTAAATGCTGGTAGACACATTGAACAAGTGCTCTGAAACAAATGATATTCAAATTAACCTCTTAGTGTAGTTTTAAACCAATCGGTCAGCATAAATGCAGAGTTAGAGAGACAAACTGACCCTTAAAACAGGTTGGGAATTGTGAACAGCCTGGAGAGGCCACATTTTTCTTCCTTCAGGGGCAGTGGGAGAGACTTTGCCCTGCCTGTTGTTATGTAAATTAGAACTGAGACCTGCCCCAAGCAAGCCCGGTTTAGTGTAAGAATCTTACTTCCCCGCCCTGATAACTGGCACCCCAGCCTGGCAGGAAACAAATTTTCCCTTGCAGACAAAGCGGTAGGAACCCAAAGTGGCGGGAACCACCCTTCCCCGCTCCCCTCCCCCCTCCCCCTCCCCCCCCCCAAAACCCAAAAAAACCCACAATGTCACCGAGAAGGCGTAGTACAAGTACCTGCTTTATCTAGGCTACTGGTTTGATAAAGTTGGCACTTTGTTGAGGGTATTTGGGTATTTCAATCTCACCTTGACCCCTGACCCGCCCCTCTCAAGAGTTTGTGAAAGATGGATGCGGCTATTTCTCCCTGAGATTTGTGAATGTACAGGTTTATACTTTCTTTGGGTTTCATCCCGTTCTTGAAATGAATCCTGGCAGTGGCCCACATGCTACGACCTCCAGCTTACTTTTGTGTTGTTCAGAGAAGAGTTGTGGTGTGATTTCATCTTTTAGACTTTGTCGAGATTTGGTTTATGTTCCATTCTATGGTCAACTTTGGTAAACATTCCGTATTCACTTGAAAAGAATGTCTGCTGTGTAGTGGTGGCCTTGCAGTGTTCTGAACGTGCCCATTAGGTGTGGGTTGTTCGTGATGTAGTTCTGCTGTCCTTTGTTCCTGATTATTTATTTATGGCCTAAGTCGTCCTCAGCTGCTAAGGGACGAGTGTTCTCATCTCCTTGCCATAATAGATTTATCCATCTTTTCCTTTAATTCTCTGTGGTTTTCATGCAGGTATTTATTTATTTATTTAGTTAGTTAGTTAGTTAGTTAGTTAGTTATAGCTGTTGATGGACACAATGTCTTTATTTTTGTTTATTTATTTTTATGTGGTGCTGAGGATTGAACCCAGGGCCTCACGAATGCAAGGCAAGCACTCTACCACTGAGCTACAATTCCAACCCTCATGTAGGTATTTTGAGGTTATTGAATGACTTGCACACTACCTTAAGATTGTTTAATGCTTCCTCAAAGATCTGACTGTTTATCAATGTGCTATGTTCCTCCTACGCCTGGCAGTGATTGTCTTGTGTGTACCTTGAAGTCATACTAAAAATAAAATAAATAAGTGACTGGGTACAGTGGCCTATGCCTGTCATCCCAGACAGGCTTCTCTCTCTCTCTCTCTCTCTCTCTCTCTCTCTCTCTCTCTCACACACACACACACACACACACACACACACACACACACACACAGCTGAGGCAGGAGGATCCAGAGTTTAAAGCCACCCTCAGCAAAAGTGAGACACTAAGCAACTCAGTGAGACCCTGTCTCTAAGTAATATACTAGATAGGTAGGGCTAGGGGATGTGGTTCAGTAGTCAGTGAGTGCCCCTGAGTTCAATCCCTCCTTACAGGCCTCCTCCAATAAATAAACAAACAGATAAAAAAATACATACGTTTATTTTGTTTATTTAGGTGATGATGATGATGATGATTTCAATGTGGTGCCCGGGATTGAACCCTGTGCCTCATGCGTACTTGGTAAGTACTGTACCACTGAGCCACAACACCAGACTGACAACACCATGAAGTGCTCTTGCAACCTTTCTCCAGCTTTATTTATCCCAGAGCATGTGGTGTTTCAGTCTAGGGCAACAGACCATGCTTTTTAGCCAAGGCAGCCTCTCTTAGAGCCCTGTTACAGCTTCTTATTACCAAGTGTCTAAATGTAAAATTTGGCTCTGTGATATTGATAGATCAATAAAAATAAAGATACAAAAAAAAAAAAAAAAAAGATAAAACGGTCAAACTGACAAAATACAACTTCACAAGGAAGAATCCTTGTGATGATTTGTTCGATGATTTGTTCCTTTTTGTATGGCGTGCTAAGGCTCAAACTCTGTGCCAGGCCGGCCCTCTGCTACTGACCCAAAGACACAGACAGACCCTAGACAAGAAAGGATTCTCAGAGGCTGGTCATCTTCCAATTTTTTTTTTTTTTTTTTTTTGTACAGAAAAAGGAGGAAACACAAAGCCCAAAGACAAGCAGATCAAATTCCCAAGCAACCGATTTCAAACTGATTTTGACATGTTTCTGTCAATTCCTACATTGTCTGGATGGATCGAACCGTGGCCTAGCAGCTAGTCTGCCTGTCTAATTGTGGCTTCACCGTGGTGGTTTCGGTTTTGAAGTCCCACACCGTCCGTGTCCCCCGCCGGATTCTCTGGGGGTGCTGGGCAGACTGCCGGCGCCTCCCGCTGCTGCGGGGCACCCTGGCGGGGTGGGGGTGGGGCGGCTGGTGGGACGTGTCCAGGTGACTTTCTACGACCCCTGCGAAGCGGATCCCGCTGACACCGACCCTTCCGCCTGATTTTGTTGACGGTTTTCGAGCTCCCCCTGGTGGCCGCTTTTATAGGAGTGTCTTAATCCACTTCTGAGAAGTATCTGTTCAGGTCCTTGGCCCATGGATTGATTGCATTATTTGTTTGATTCTTCCCCGCCCCCCCCCCCCCCCCCCCGCCCCGTTGTCGTTGTTGTTTCGCTCTGGGGCAAGGGCCCACGCTTTTTAGCCAAGGCAGCCGCTCTTAGCGCCCTGTTACAGCTTCTTATTACCATGTGCCTAAACGTAAAATTTGGCTCTGTGACCCGGTGGAAAATGACTTTCGGTTCAAGAAAATGCTCATTTCTTACTCAGGTAAATAAATAGGTAAATAAAAACACAAATTCAAATAAGAATTAATGGGCTGGAGATGTGCCTCAAGTGGTAATGCGCTCCCGCGGCATGCGCGGGGCGCTGGGTTCGATCCTCAGCACCGCGTAAAATAAAATAAAGATGTTGTGCCCACCGCATACTGAAAAATAAACATTAAAAAATATTCTCTCTCTCTCTCTCTCTCTCTCTCTCTCTCTCTCTCCACCCCCCTCTTCCCTCTCTCTCTCTCCCCCCCCTCCTCCTCCTCTCTGTCTTTACAAAAGAAAAATAAGTAAAAGTTAAAAAGGGGGCTGGGGATGTGGCTCAAGCGGTAGCGCAGTTGCAGTTGCCCGGGTTCGGTCCTCAGCACACAAACAAAGATGTTGTTAAAAAAAAAAAAAAAAAGTAAATATTGAAATTCTCTCTCACTCTCTCTTAAAAAAAAAAAAAAAAAAAAAAAAAAAAAAAAAAAGATAACGTGGCCAGGCAGAGAAAATAGAACTCCCCAAGGAAGAATCCTTATTCCTATTATGATCAGTATTCTTTTTTTTTTTTTTTTTTTCTTTTTTAGAGTAGTTGTAGGTGGACAGCACGCCTTCTTTCGACTTTGTTCCTTTTTGTATGCCGCGCTAAGGCTCAAACCCAGTGCCTCCTATGTGCTAGGCCGGCCCTCTGGCACTGAACCACAGACACAGAGGAGGAAGGTTTCTCAGAGGCTGTTCATCTTCCCATTTTTTTTTTTTTTTTTTTTGGTACAGAGACAGGCGGAAACACCGAGCCCAAAGACCAGCAGATCAAATTCCCCAGCCACCGATTTCGACGGGTTTTTACATGTTTCTGTCAATTCCTCCATTCTCTGGATGGATCGGACCGTGGCCTAGCAGCTAGTCTGCCTGTCTAATAGTGGCTTCACCGTGGTGGTTTCGGTTTTGAAGTCCCACACCGCCCGTGTCCCCCGCCGGATTCTCTAGGGGTGCTGGGCCGATCTGCCTGCGTCTCGTGCCCGCCGCTGTGGGGGGGGGGGGGCCCTGGCGGGGCGACCCGGCTGGTGGGACGTGTCCGGGTGACTTTCTACGACCCCTGCGGAGCGGATCCCGCTGACGCCGACCGAGGTTCCGCGTCCCTTCCTCCTGATTTGGTTGACGGTTGTCGAGCTCCCCCTGGTGGCCGCTTTTATAGGAGCGTCGGATCATCGGAAGTCTCCAAGGCGTGATATTCAGCGGCGGTGGCCGAGACAGAGTTCCAGGAGCTGGGCGGCGCCAGCGGAACTGTCTCGGTCACGCTGGGCTGGGCCGTTGTGGCCCGTTGGCGGGATATTGGACCTGCAGGCTTACTGTGTGTGTGTCGGTTGTCTTCTCTCCCTGCACGGTCCGGGCCGCGGGCGCCTCGGGTGGCAGTCTGAGCGGTTCCTTCGCCGCCACGGGCTTCGCTTTGCCCGGTCTGGGTCGGTCGCCGGGACTTCTGTCTTATTTTTCTCCCGCTTCCTCTCCCTCTCCCTCTCTCTCGCGGGTTTTGGCCGCGGGGCTGCGGGGCTTCACCGGGCGGGCCAGGCGGGTGTGCTCGCCCGGCCTTGCCGCATTGCCTCTTCGGGGGCCCGCTGCCCGCTGCCCGGGGCTTGTCCTGTTGGCTACGCCCGGCGTCCTTCGGACGTGTTCCCCGTCCGCCCTTCCCCCCCCCCCCCCGGTCCTGCTCGCTGGGGATGGCGGTCCCCGTCTCTTGTCTTTGCCTTCGTCAACGAGGGTCGACCAGTTGTCCCTAGGGGCTCTGGATCTCGGTGATGGGCTCGATTTCGCGGTCCGCTGACCGTGACTGTGTTCAGGGAAGGCGGCAGTGGTGAGTGAACTGTTCCCGGTTGCCCCGGTCGCGATTGTTTTGGCCCGAGTTGGCCGTTTTCTGCCATCGGGTAGGTGCTGACACGTTGTCCTCTGGCGGCACACGCCAGAGCGAGGGAGCTTGGGCCTCCGGGTGCGTGCGGGGCTCTGGGCTGATGGGGTGGCCCGGACCCGTTCCCTCTTGAGCTGCTTGCCTGGGCCTGCGTGCGACGGCTCTTTGGCGCACCTGGAGCGCCCTCGCGGTGGTGCCGCCTCTGGCCGGCCGGCCTTCTGGCGCCGGAGGGCGGCGGGGGTAGGTGGCGGGTGGTCCTTTACCGCCCGTGCGCTCCTCGCTGCGGGCACCGAGGGTGGCGTGACGACGCTTGCTTCCATGGCTCCGAGCCGCGTGTCAGGCGTTCCCCGTTCCGTGTCGTCGGCCGCTCTCCCTGGGGTGTGGGGCCGGCGAGGCCGTAGCAGGCTCCTCTTAGAAGCGGTCCTCGCCGGGTCTCCCCCTGCTCCCTGGGCCTCTCCCGCCCACTCTGCTGATCGATGTGGTGACTTTGCGCTCTCCTGGGCTGGACCAAAGCCGCGCCAGGCGAGGGACGGACATTCATGGCGAATGGGCCGACTCTTCTCGTCCTGCCCGCGGGCCCCTCGCCTTGCCTCCCCGCCCGTTCGCGGTGCGGGGAAGGGCGGGGGTGCGGAATCCGGCCTCGACCTCGCTCCTGGGGTCCTCTGACGTAGCGGGTGCTTCTCGCTCGCCGCCCCCCCTGGGCGGCCAAGGGCCGTGTGTGTGGCCCTCCCCGGCGCGGGGAGGGCTGCCACCGTGCTGCCTCGGCGCGACGGTGCGCCTCTGCTTCGGTGCTCCTGGGGCGCTCCGGGTTGTTTCCTGAGGTGCCTGAGGCTGAGCCGGTGTGTGCTGCTCCCGATCCCAGTGCCGCTGCCGCGGCCGGCCGCCGCCTCGCTGTCGGTCTCGCCCCGTCCGTGGGGGTTTCCGAGGCGAGTGCCTGACGGGAAGAGCGGTGTCGCTTCTTTCGGGGGATCGAGGCGGTAAGCTCGGCAGCGTTGCCCGTTCCCTCTCCGGGGGGAGGGTGTCGCGTTGTCGTCCCCAGCGCCGAGTGGCGTGGGGAGTGTTAGGCGAGCGGGCGCCCGGGCGCTCTTCCCTCTCTCCGGTGGGGGGAAGGAGACGTTGCCCGGGCGTGTGAGCGATTGTGGCGGGACGCCGAGCTGGGGCCGGTCGGGCCCCCGAGGCGATGGGGCTTTGGGTGTCCCCGGCCGCGAACGCTCAAGAAGCCTTGTGCTTGCCTGTACCGCAGATCCCCCCTCGTTGTCTCGGCGGCCGGTTGGCAGAGGGGCTGGGTTGGGTGCGGCCCACCCTCAGTGAGGAAGTTTCTCTAGCGATCCGTGAAGGGCGTGCCTTGTGTGGGGGTACCGGATTCCCCCGTTGGCCGCCCCCTGCCTTTTGCGCTACGCTACCGTCGGTGGTGTGTGTAGGCGAGAGTCCCCCCTCCCCGCCGTCTGGGAGTGCAGGGGTCCGCCGGCCCCCCGCGGGTGGGGGCCGAGCGCCTGCTCTTTGTGCCTACCGCGGCCCACGCCTCCCCCCTTGGAGTCGGGGGAGGGTTCCCGCTGGGCCTTGGCCGGGCCTTCTGGCGCGCGTGGGGCCACTGTGTGGGCCGCTGGTGCCGCGTGTGTGCGCGGTGGCGGTGGGGCGCTGTTCGCGCGGCCGGGGGTTGAGGGGCCGCGTCCCTCTTTCCCCCGCGCCCGCTGCGAGTGTCCCTCTGCCCGCTCCCGGTCCCGAGCCGGCGGGCGACCTGCGTGCGTGTGCGCTGGCCCGGGGCGCGGCCGCCGCGGCCCCCCTGGGAGCATTCCGCGGGCGGTGTGGTGAGCGAGTGGACCCTGGAGCTGGAGAGGCCCAGGTCGTGGGACTCGTCCGGCCCGAGGTTGTGGCGTTGCATGCTGGCGTTTGGAGGCCAGGCGCGCGTCTCGTCGCGTGGAGGGCCACCCTGTGGTGGCGGGGCGGCGGGTCTCGTGGGAGGTTCCGGGGGTGGGGCCGGAGGCCGGGTTGGCGTCGCAGGCGGTGCGGGACCGCCCTCGCGTGTGGCGGTGGGATCCCGCTTGTTTTCCTGGCGGCCCGACTCTGTGCCCGAGGTCTTCTCCCCGGTTTCCTTTCCGCGTTTCTTTGCCCCTCGCCGCCTCCGGCGCGCCCTCCATCCGGGCGGGGTTGTGGCCCCCTCCTCGCCTCCGCCGGGCCTCCCCCCGGCTGGCCGGTCGCGGCCGCGCTGCCGCCCCCTCCCGGGCGTGTACCGGGTGTGGCGGTGGGCACGCTGGTCGGGCGGTTGTCGTTG
>NC_135307.1:199212592-199228529 GCF_048772815.1 Callospermophilus lateralis
CTGTTTCTTTCCTGGTGGTGCTGGTGCTGGTGGTGCTTCCTTTCGATTACTTTTCTTTATTTTTTTCTTGATTTTTTTTTTTTTTTTTTTAACATTTGCTGCCCCTCCCCCGGTCTCTCTCTCTCTCTCTCTCTCTCTCTCTCTCTCTCTCTCTCTCTCTCTCTGAGATTCAGAGGCCACCTTGCACTTCTTCCTGGCCGCACTTGTAATTCAGCTTTTTACTTTTGATAAGAGTCACTTCTGACATCCTCTGCTCTCCAAAGTCTACGTGACTTCATGACTATGCTGGGCCTGGACTCAAGGGCAGATAAGTCTGCCTAAAACAGGGAAGAAAGGTGATATGATTTCCCCTGGATTGAATCCAGAAGTGCCTAACTACCACCACGGAGTTTTTGTGTGTGTGTGTGTGTGTGTTTTTTTTTTTTGTTTTTTTTTTCGTTTTTTTTTGTTTTGTTTTGTTTTGTTTTGTTTTTTTGAGATGGGGTGTCCCTGGATTGCTCATGTTGGCTAACATCAAAGGAGACAACATCCTATCTCAGTCTGTGATAACACCTGCGGTGGTGTTATCACATGGGGTGTGTGTGGGGGGGTGTCCTTCCCCTTCCCCTTCCCTCTCTCCTTTCTCTATTTGCTGGTTAAAGCTCGAGGTCTCTGGAGGTTGCCTGATTACTCCCAGGACCTCACCTTCTCTTGTGAGTAGCTGAGGTGGTGGTTGCTGAACCCTGTCCCACCATTCTGATCTTTCACTACTCTTACTGTTCTCTTCCAGGACTTTTGCATCGAGTTCCTTCTTCCAAGGATGGTGGAATGATGACAAAGATGATGGTACTGGAGATTTGGAACACTTTTTTTTTGTTTGTTTTTTGTTTTTTGTTTTTTTGGTGGTTGTTTTTCCTCCCGGATGGCTGTCAAACCTGCAGCAGCACACACATCGGTCCATCTGGAAGTGGAGAATCTCTAAAGGATCTTCAAGGAAAGCGTGGACAAGGAGGATTCAGTCCCCGGGAGACTCTTGACACGAGATGGGAAATCCCCCCCCCCCCCATTTCTTCTGGAAAATACCTAATACCAATAAAGACAGGACAAAATGCAGCACAGGCTGGCTGGCTGGCTGGCTGGCTGGCTGGCTGAGGTTTATGTAGCGCCGAGTAGGTCTACAGGTAAAATTGGATCCCAGAGCAACTGTGCAGTTACTCAGGGTCCTTGCCTTCCCCAACTGTCCCCTATCGGACCGAAGCTGCTCCCTCCCCTAAGGCCTTTCTCAGTCGGCTAATCCACCACACTTAGGAGTGGTGAAGGTGGGACACACGTTTTAGGCTTGCTTGGCTTCTTCAGTCGGATCTCATCTCGCCACCGGGTCAGAAACACAAGCATATACACGTGGATGCGCATAGCGACGGGTTTCCACCCTGTGGAACTTGGGAGTTCACAGTGAGTGCTCTGCGGTCTGAGAAAAGCAGCCTCGTTAGTTGCAGTCACTGAACGCTAGGTGGCGCAAAGCTACCGTCATTTTGGAAGGCCTGCCTGAGTTCCATTTCCAGTTTAGATATAATCTATCTACATGTATAGACATAGATACATAGATAGATAGATAGATAGACAGACAGACTGACAGACTTAGATATCTATATCTATATCCATATACAGATCACTACGCTGCAAGCCGCTGCGTCATATCTTCCTCTCTTCCCTCAGCCTACTGAGTCCCTGGAAAGACAGATGGGCACGGGCCTCAGTGCGGTTGTACTCCCGCCTTCCCCCCCCCCCCCCACAGTAAAGTCCTGGAAGCACTGGGGGGTGGGGAGGACATACCGCTTTCACCCCTGGTATCTGATCACGTTCCTTAGCCTTTAACATGCCCCACCTAGGAGATAGCTTCTGTGCCTCTGCCCGACCCTTGGAATTTGAACTATAATCCCCACTTCCCCCATCCCACTCACTCCAATTCCCTAGTAGTAGTCCCTCCCTCCCAAGGCTGTCACCACCAGAGGTCCATAGTAAACACCTTCCCCTCCCCCCCCCCCCCCCCCCCCCGCCCCTGAGAGTTATGAGGGAGGGCCTGGATGAGGTTAAGAGAGAAACGAACAAAAATAAAACAGTGATGTTTCCCGTGTGTGTGTGTGTGTGTGTGTGTGTGTGTGTGTGTGTGTGTCTGTGTCTGTGTCTGTGTCTGTGTCTGTCTGTCTGTCTGTCTAGTGTGTACCTGTCTGAGCCCAAAACCCAAACAGGATGGATTTGGGCCTGGGGGAAGGAGAGGGAGGCCCTTCCTGGGTTTACTTTCTGGGGAAGGGAAGAGACAAAGGAAAAAAAGGTGAGGGTGTTGCCCAGCAATCAAGACCCTTTGTGGACCAAGGCCCGAGGCCCTGGGTTTCTTCCCCAGCCTAGCATCACAAAAGAAACAAAAGTTGTGAACAAAGACAGACTCAAACAACCAAAACAGGCAATAAAATCTCATCTCAAAGACTCTGTGCTGGGCTGGGATGGGCTGGGATGCGCTGGGGTCCTTTATATCTCAGCGTTAGAGTGGTCCCCTAGCATATTCGAGGCCCTGGGTTAGATCCTCAGCTCCAGATAAAAAGAAATTAATAACATAAAGGCATTGTTTAAATACATACATACATACATACATACATACATACATACATACATAGATAAATAGGTAAATAAATAAAATCCAGACACTAGAAGAGACCTTGCTCACACAGACAGAGGTGGTGGTGGTGGGGGGGGGGGGAGATCAAGATGGAAATCACTCTACCCTTGGCATCCAATAGACAAATATGGCTCCCCATACTCATGTCAGGGTTTCCTTGGTGGGGATGGAACCAGAAACCAGCCCCTCACACAGGGGCTGGTTTCTGCCTGGAGCCTGGAACTGGGGACTGAACACGGACACAGTTTACCACTGAGCTAAACCAACATCCCCTTTTTATACAGATATTTTTATATATTTTTGGTAAATCCATTGATTTATGAGTTGAACCCAGAAGCACTCACTTGACCACTGACTGAGCCACATCCCCATATTCAATTTATCTATCTATCTATCTATCTATCTATCTATCTATCTATCTATCATCTATCTATTCATTTGTTTTCTGGCTTGCTTGCTTGTTCTAGTTAAAGCTTGGTCCCGGGGTTTCAAAAACTGACTTCCAGACCACTCACGTATAAAGGAATCAAGCCTTTATTAAAGCACAACTAGTGGCGACTGAGCAGAAGAGCATAAAGCTGTTCCCCTGGCCAGCCCCAAACAATTGCAAGGGTGCCCCTTATAAGCCTCAAACCTGCAAAAGGGACGTTTTGGGGGGAGGGGGCGTCTAGCTAATGCAAGCAAGCCACGTTACAGAAGCGGGAGAGTGAAGTCAGGCGGAGGGACGCTCAGCCAATCACAATCAGCCTAGCCACTCCAGTGACAGAAGCTTAGCCCCCCCCCCCCCCCCCCCGCTCCCCCTTTTATGGGCTAGTTACAGAAACAATGTCCCATTAGGTAGTTCCTTACTCTTAAAGGTTTCTATAGCACAAGGAAAAGAACATCTTGCTTCAGTCATGACCCTTCTACTTGGCCTGGTTGTTTTACAGAATGGGGACATAAAACAAAACGGAGTCCCATTTGCTTTTACTATCACAACTTTTCTTTGGGAGACAGGGGTCTCCTCGCGAGGTTACTTTCGCTATGAGTTTACGATCCTTCTCTCAACCTCATCCTGATCCTCTTGGGGGTGGGCGGGGGAGGATCGACATGAACCCCCAACCCATACCTTTAATTTTTTGAGCTGTAGATGGATGGACACACTATCTTTACCTTATTTACTCGTTTGTCCCTTTGTTTTGGGTTTCGTGGTGCTCAGGATGGAATCCAGCGCCCCACACGTCCCAGGCAAGTGCTCTACTACCGAGCTAAAACCCTAGCCCAAGCTTTGCATTCTAGAATGAATACATTTCCTTCTATGCTGAAGGAACACAGACACATTTATTGTACAACAAGCCCAGAGATCTTCACATCACACTTGCCTAGAAGTCCTACATACATTCATTGACCTTTGACTTTGGAAGCCAAGTTCAGAATCTACCAGCTCTGCCCAGACTCTGGCCAGATAACTGCCACGATGTGGTGTTTTGCTCACCAACAGTTGGACCTAGGAGAACAGCTTGGACTCAAGTGGACAAATACTCTTATGCATTCAGGAAACAGTGCCACTCACCTGGTACAGGAGTGTTCTTTCAACAAATGATCCCCAAACCCTTACTTTTTCAATTAAAACTAACAGATGTGAAAACTGGTCATTAATGGCACAGATCTTTTTATTTATTTATTTATTATTTTTTAGACAGAGTGTGAGAGTGAGAGACAGGGAGAGAGAATTTTTTAAATATTTATTTATTTAGTTAGTTAGTTAGTTAGTTAGTTTTCCGCGGATATAACATCTTGATTTGTTTGTGGTGCTGAGGATCGAACCCTGGCCGCACGCATGCCAGGCGAGCATGCTACCACTTGAGCCACATCCCCAGCCCCAAGCACAGATCTTTCTCTTTTCGTTTTCTTTTCTTTCTTTCTTTCTTTCTTTCTTTCTTTCTTTCTTTCTTTCTTTCTTTTTTTTTTTTTTTTTCTAAATCTGAATGTTACACCGAATGCATGTGTTAGAACTTCCACATGGGTCACTGACTATGGGATAAGTTTAGAGCTTCGATACAATACACGTTCTAATAAAAAGGGTGACCTCTCATGTAGGAAACCTATATGTCTTTAAGTGTACCGACTTTTTAATAATAAAAAAATCTCTCAGACACAGCACAGCATAGTACTCTAGTCCCCAGATGTGCACACATCTCCAGTGACAGAGATGTGGGGTGATTCAGGAGAATCACAAGACTAAGCCCAGCCTCAGCAACTTATGGAGCCCTGGGGTAACTCGACAGAGAGAGAGAGAGAGAGAGAGAGAGAGAGAGAGAGAGAGAGAGGCAGAGAAGGGGGGATAGGTGTTGGGGGGGTGTTGCTCAGAGGCAAAGCATCTCAGAAGGAAGAGGGGGAATTTATTATAATAAGAAAACATAAGAACTGAACCTTTACAGCAACAAAACTCTGATGACTCTGCTGACACTCTGTTGTTCTAACCCATCGGAGGCCTAGCAAGGTTATCAAACAGAAAAGTGATTTTCTGGATGAAAATTCTAAATATTTGTTAGCCAATGGGCAGATAACCCACCCTGAAAGTCAATATGGCTTCACCTATGATTAGGGAGGGGGAGGGTAGGGAAAAGAGAAAGGAAAAAGGATATGGGTTTTAACATGAGCCTCAGTGGCTGAGCAGTGAGACTTATACTCAAAGCCTATAAAGTGGACCCCTGTTACATTTTCTGACACCCACCACCACCTCACCCCCCCCCCACCCCCCCACCCCGCTTTAATTGATTTGACAGTTGGGAGAAAAATTAAAAAAAAAAAAAAAAAAAGACAAAAAAGGACAACAACAGCAACAGACAGAAACAACAACCACCCTTACCGAATTTCTGAATTTACATGAGTGAATGACTCTTCTTGATTCTCAGTAACATAGTTTATACTTTTCATGGTTTTTGATTTGTTTGTATGTAATTAAAAAAAAAAAATCAGAAGAAATTATTGGTATGCATGGTGGTGGTGGTGGCGGTGGTGGCAAAAAGTAACCTGGAACCTGCTTTACTTAGGCTACTGGTTTGATAAAGTCTTCCTTGCATGGATGTGTTGTAGGGACAAATGAGGCAAGGCACCGACCGAACAGAGCAGGAAAACGGTTTTATTTGGATGCAGCCAGGTTCAGAGAAGATGGCTTTTGCTGTAAGGAATTAATCCCCTGAACCCAAAGTTCAGGTAGTTTCAGAGTTTTATACCCAGCATGTAAGGGGAGGGGCTCAGAAATTCATGGTCTGCAGAAGTTCACATAAAAGCAGCTTTTTCTCTCACTGTTCTGGGCATGTTAACCCTTGGAGGACAACACCTGAGAAGGGGAGAGCTTCTTCTCCCCTGTCTACTCTCCCCCTGCCAGCTGTTACCATGGAGTCCAGTTGGTACCGTCTCGTATCTTAAACATGTAGACATCTCTGTGAAGCCCAGCTCAAGGCCAGAGGCCTTGTTTGCACATTTCTTCAAAGTACTGTTCTGGACATGTTTGTGAAAAACTAGTAACGGGGGGGGGGGGGGGGGTGGGGGGGGGTGGGGGGGTGGGGTGGGGTGGGGGGTGGGGGGGGTGGGGTGTCCAGCACCTGGAGTGCTGGTATCTTCTCGGCCAGTGGCCAAGTAAACAGGGCGACACGAAAATAGGAAGTTTATCCACCTTGAATTCTTTTGCACAGAGAGACTCTTTTGCTGACAGACCTAAAACCAGTCTGGGTGAAGATTTCAGAAGAGGCCCAGTTAAGACTTTTCAGTGGAGAAAGGGGGTGCCACTTCAGATGATGAATCCCAAAGACACATTGGACTGGCCCAAACATATCGCATATTTTAAGATTCTTCTCATTCACGGCAAAGAGTAAGCAGTTTTACCTAACAATAGTTTGGTTTCAAAAGGCTTTTTTTTTTTTTTTTTGGTAATCCAATCCCCTGCTTTTCCCTTAGAGCTCTTCTCTTTTCTCTTAGAAAACTCTACTCTTACTCAGAGGTCCAAATCTCCATTCCAATGACACAGGGGGGGAAAAAAAAAAAAAAAATTCTCTCAAGCACCTGGACCCCTCCTGCCCCAAATACAGGAGTTCTGGGTGATCAATGAATTTAAAAGGCAGGAAGAATGGATCATTAACAGAAATGAACATAACCACAGTTACTACTTTCTAAGAGTTGGAAAGAATTACCCAGGGCAGAGCTTCCAACTGAAACACTGTAATTATTAGACAACAAACAGACAGACAGACAGACAGACAGACAGACAGTCAGACAGACAAAAACCCTGAAGTACAAGAGACTCTCCCCTTCTCTCTCTATAACACACACACACACACACACACACACACACACACACACACACACACCCCTCTCTTTCTCTACACCAAACTCTTTTTAATCGCTTGATTTTCAGTTTCTCACTTAGTGGAGCACCCCTTTTCTTTAGGATCAATCTCCTCCTGGGTTTCTTTTTATACCAAAGGGGGGCAAGTTACACATAATCCAGGAGAAGGAGGCCAAAGCAATCAGGTTATTAAGGAACATCAGGAGAGAGAAATTAAATGCTGGTAGACACATTGAACAAGTGCTCTGAAACAAATGATATTCAAATTAACCTCTTAGTGTAGTTTTAAACCAATCGGTCAGCATAAATGCAGAGTTAGAGAGACAAACTGACCCTTAAAACAGGTTGGGAATTGTGAACAGCCTGGAGAGGCCACATTTTTCTTCCTTCAGGGGCAGTGGGAGAGACTTTGCCCTGCCTGTTGTTATGTAAATTAGAACTGAGACCTGCCCCAAGCAAGCCCGGTTTAGTGTAAGAATCTTACTTCCCCGCCCTGATAACTGGCACCCCAGCCTGGCAGGAAACAAATTTTCCCTTGCAGACAAAGCGGTAGGAACCCAAAGTGGCGGGAACCACCCTTCCCCGCTCCCCTCCCCCCTCCCCCTCCCCCCCCCCAAAACCCAAAAAAACCCACAATGTCACCGAGAAGGCGTAGTACAAGTACCTGCTTTATCTAGGCTACTGGTTTGATAAAGTTGGCACTTTGTTGAGGGTATTTGGGTATTTCAATCTCACCTTGACCCCTGACCCGCCCCTCTCAAGAGTTTGTGAAAGATGGATGCGGCTATTTCTCCCTGAGATTTGTGAATGTACAGGTTTATACTTTCTTTGGGTTTCATCCCGTTCTTGAAATGAATCCTGGCAGTGGCCCACATGCTACGACCTCCAGCTTACTTTTGTGTTGTTCAGAGAAGAGTTGTGGTGTGATTTCATCTTTTAGACTTTGTCGAGATTTGGTTTATGTTCCATTCTATGGTCAACTTTGGTAAACATTCCGTATTCACTTGAAAAGAATGTCTGCTGTGTAGTGGTGGCCTTGCAGTGTTCTGAACGTGCCCATTAGGTGTGGGTTGTTCGTGATGTAGTTCTGCTGTCCTTTGTTCCTGATTATTTATTTATGGCCTAAGTCGTCCTCAGCTGCTAAGGGACGAGTGTTCTCATCTCCTTGCCATAATAGATTTATCCATCTTTTCCTTTAATTCTCTGTGGTTTTCATGCAGGTATTTATTTATTTATTTAGTTAGTTAGTTAGTTAGTTAGTTAGTTATAGCTGTTGATGGACACAATGTCTTTATTTTTGTTTATTTATTTTTATGTGGTGCTGAGGATTGAACCCAGGGCCTCACGAATGCAAGGCAAGCACTCTACCACTGAGCTACAATTCCAACCCTCATGTAGGTATTTTGAGGTTATTGAATGACTTGCACACTACCTTAAGATTGTTTAATGCTTCCTCAAAGATCTGACTGTTTATCAATGTGCTATGTTCCTCCTACGCCTGGCAGTGATTGTCTTGTGTGTACCTTGAAGTCATACTAAAAATAAAATAAATAAGTGACTGGGTACAGTGGCCTATGCCTGTCATCCCAGACAGGCTTCTCTCTCTCTCTCTCTCTCTCTCTCTCTCTCTCTCTCTCTCACACACACACACACACACACACACACACACACACACACACAGCTGAGGCAGGAGGATCCAGAGTTTAAAGCCACCCTCAGCAAAAGTGAGACACTAAGCAACTCAGTGAGACCCTGTCTCTAAGTAATATACTAGATAGGTAGGGCTAGGGGATGTGGTTCAGTAGTCAGTGAGTGCCCCTGAGTTCAATCCCTCCTTACAGGCCTCCTCCAATAAATAAACAAACAGATAAAAAAATACATACGTTTATTTTGTTTATTTAGGTGATGATGATGATGATGATTTCAATGTGGTGCCCGGGATTGAACCCTGTGCCTCATGCGTACTTGGTAAGTACTGTACCACTGAGCCACAACACCAGACTGACAACACCATGAAGTGCTCTTGCAACCTTTCTCCAGCTTTATTTATCCCAGAGCATGTGGTGTTTCAGTCTAGGGCAACAGACCATGCTTTTTAGCCAAGGCAGCCTCTCTTAGAGCCCTGTTACAGCTTCTTATTACCAAGTGTCTAAATGTAAAATTTGGCTCTGTGATATTGATAGATCAATAAAAATAAAGATACAAAAAAAAAAAAAAAAAAGATAAAACGGTCAAACTGACAAAATACAACTTCACAAGGAAGAATCCTTGTGATGATTTGTTCGATGATTTGTTCCTTTTTGTATGGCGTGCTAAGGCTCAAACTCTGTGCCAGGCCGGCCCTCTGCTACTGACCCAAAGACACAGACAGACCCTAGACAAGAAAGGATTCTCAGAGGCTGGTCATCTTCCAATTTTTTTTTTTTTTTTTTTTTGTACAGAAAAAGGAGGAAACACAAAGCCCAAAGACAAGCAGATCAAATTCCCAAGCAACCGATTTCAAACTGATTTTGACATGTTTCTGTCAATTCCTACATTGTCTGGATGGATCGAACCGTGGCCTAGCAGCTAGTCTGCCTGTCTAATTGTGGCTTCACCGTGGTGGTTTCGGTTTTGAAGTCCCACACCGTCCGTGTCCCCCGCCGGATTCTCTGGGGGTGCTGGGCAGACTGCCGGCGCCTCCCGCTGCTGCGGGGCACCCTGGCGGGGTGGGGGTGGGGCGGCTGGTGGGACGTGTCCAGGTGACTTTCTACGACCCCTGCGAAGCGGATCCCGCTGACACCGACCCTTCCGCCTGATTTTGTTGACGGTTTTCGAGCTCCCCCTGGTGGCCGCTTTTATAGGAGTGTCTTAATCCACTTCTGAGAAGTATCTGTTCAGGTCCTTGGCCCATGGATTGATTGCATTATTTGTTTGATTCTTCCCCGCCCCCCCCCCCCCCCCCCCGCCCCGTTGTCGTTGTTGTTTCGCTCTGGGGCAAGGGCCCACGCTTTTTAGCCAAGGCAGCCGCTCTTAGCGCCCTGTTACAGCTTCTTATTACCATGTGCCTAAACGTAAAATTTGGCTCTGTGACCCGGTGGAAAATGACTTTCGGTTCAAGAAAATGCTCATTTCTTACTCAGGTAAATAAATAGGTAAATAAAAACACAAATTCAAATAAGAATTAATGGGCTGGAGATGTGCCTCAAGTGGTAATGCGCTCCCGCGGCATGCGCGGGGCGCTGGGTTCGATCCTCAGCACCGCGTAAAATAAAATAAAGATGTTGTGCCCACCGCATACTGAAAAATAAACATTAAAAAATATTCTCTCTCTCTCTCTCTCTCTCTCTCTCTCTCTCTCTCTCCACCCCCCTCTTCCCTCTCTCTCTCTCCCCCCCCTCCTCCTCCTCTCTGTCTTTACAAAAGAAAAATAAGTAAAAGTTAAAAAGGGGGCTGGGGATGTGGCTCAAGCGGTAGCGCAGTTGCAGTTGCCCGGGTTCGGTCCTCAGCACACAAACAAAGATGTTGTTAAAAAAAAAAAAAAAAAGTAAATATTGAAATTCTCTCTCACTCTCTCTTAAAAAAAAAAAAAAAAAAAAAAAAAAAAAAAAAGATAACGTGGCCAGGCAGAGAAAATAGAACTCCCCAAGGAAGAATCCTTATTCCTATTATGATCAGTATTCTTTTTTTTTTTTTTTTTTTCTTTTTTAGAGTAGTTGTAGGTGGACAGCACGCCTTCTTTCGACTTTGTTCCTTTTTGTATGCCGCGCTAAGGCTCAAACCCAGTGCCTCCTATGTGCTAGGCCGGCCCTCTGGCACTGAACCACAGACACAGAGGAGGAAGGTTTCTCAGAGGCTGTTCATCTTCCCATTTTTTTTTTTTTTTTTTTTTGGTACAGAGACAGGCGGAAACACCGAGCCCAAAGACCAGCAGATCAAATTCCCCAGCCACCGATTTCGACGGGTTTTTACATGTTTCTGTCAATTCCTCCATTCTCTGGATGGATCGGACCGTGGCCTAGCAGCTAGTCTGCCTGTCTAATAGTGGCTTCACCGTGGTGGTTTCGGTTTTGAAGTCCCACACTGCCCGTGTCCCCCGCCGGATTCTCTAGGGGTGCTGGGCCGATCTGCCTGCGTCTCGTGCCCGCCGCTGTGGGGGGGGGGGGGCCCTGGCGGGGCGACCCGGCTGGTGGGACGTGTCCGGGTGACTTTCTACGACCCCTGCGGAGCGGATCCCGCTGACGCCGACCGAGGTTCCGCGTCCCTTCCTCCTGATTTGGTTGACGGTTGTCGAGCTCCCCCTGGTGGCCGCTTTTATAGGAGCGTCGGATCATCGGAAGTCTCCAAGGCGTGATATTCGGCGGCGGTGGCCGAGACAGAGTTCCAGGAGCTGGGCGGCGCCAGCGGAACTGTCTCGGTCACGCTGGGCTGGGCCGTTGTGGCCCGTTGGCGGGATATTGGACCTGCAGGCTTACTGTGTGTGTGTCGGTTGTCTTCTCTCCCTGCACGGTCCGGGCCGCGGGCGCCTCGGGTGGCAGTCTGAGCGGTTCCTTCGCCGCCACGGGCTTCGCTTTGCCCGGTCTGGGTCGGTCGCCGGGACTTCTGTCTTATTTTTCTCCCGCTTCCTCTCCCTCTCCCTCTCTCTCGCGGGTTTTGGCCGCGGGGCTGCGGGGCTTCACCGGGCGGGCCAGGCGGGTGTGCTCGCCCGGCCTTGCCGCATTGCCTCTTCGGGGGCCCGCTGCCCGCTGCCCGGGGCTTGTCCTGTTGGCTACGCCCGGCGTCCTTCGGACGTGTTCCCCGTCCGCCCTTCCCCCCCCCCCCCCGGTCCTGCTCGCTGGGGATGGCGGTCCCCGTCTCTTGTCTTTGCCTTCGTCAACGAGGGTCGACCAGTTGTCCCTAGGGGCTCTGGATCTCGGTGATGGGCTCGATTTCGCGGTCCGCTGACCGTGACTGTGTTCAGGGAAGGCGGCAGTGGTGAGTGAACTGTTCCCGGTTGCCCCGGTCGCGATTGTTTTGGCCCGAGTTGGCCGTTTTCTGCCATCGGGTAGGTGCTGACACGTTGTCCTCTGGCGGCACACGCCAGAGCGAGGGAGCTTGGGCCTCCGGGTGCGTGCGGGGCTCTGGGCTGATGGGGTGGCCCGGACCCGTTCCCTCTTGAGCTGCTTGCCTGGGCCTGCGTGCGACGGCTCTTTGGCGCACCTGGAGCGCCCTCGCGGTGGTGCCGCCTCTGGCCGGCCGGCCTTCTGGCGCCGGAGGGCGGCGGGGGTAGGTGGCGGGTGGTCCTTTACCGCCCGTGCGCTCCTCGCTGCGGGCACCGAGGGTGGCGTGACGACGCTTGCTTCCATGGCTCCGAGCCGCGTGTCAGGCGTTCCCCGTTCCGTGTCGTCGGCCGCTCTCCCTGGGGTGTGGGGCCGGCGAGGCCGTAGCAGGCTCCTCTTAGAAGCGGTCCTCGCCGGGTCTCCCCCTGCTCCCTGGGCCTCTCCCGCCCACTCTGCTGATCGATGTGGTGACTTTGCGCTCTCCTGGGCTGGACCAAAGCCGCGCCAGGCGAGGGACGGACATTCATGGCGAATGGGCCGACTCTTCTCGTCCTGCCCGCGGGCCCCTCGCCTTGCCTCCCCGCCCGTTCGCGGTGCGGGGAAGGGCGGGGGTGCGGAATCCGGCCTCGACCTCGCTCCTGGGGTCCTCTGACGTAGCGGGTGCTTCTCGCTCGCCGCCCCCCCTGGGCGGCCAAGGGCCGTGTGTGTGGCCCTCCCCGGCGCGGGGAGGGCTGCCACCGTGCTGCCTCGGCGCGACGGTGCGCCTCTGCTTCGGTGCTCCTGGGGCGCTCCGGGTTGTTTCCTGAGGTGCCTGAGGCTGAGCCGGTGTGTGCTGCTCCCGATCCCAGTGCCGCTGCCGCGGCCGGCCGCCGCCTCGCTGTCGGTCTCGCCCCGTCCGTGGGGGTTTCCGAGGCGAGTGCCTGACGGGAAGAGCGGTGTCGCTTCTTTCGGGGGATCGAGGCGGTAAGCTCGGCAGCGTTGCCCGTTCCCTCTCCGGGGGGAGGGTGTCGCGTTGTCGTCCCCAGCGCCGAGTGGCGTGGGGAGTGTTAGGCGAGCGGGCGCCCGGGCGCTCTTCCCTCTCTCCGGTGGGGGGAAGGAGACGTTGCCCGGGCGTGTGAGCGATTGTGGCGGGACGCCGAGCTGGGGCCGGTCGGGCCCCCGAGGCGATGGGGCTTTGGGTGTCCCCGGCCGCGAACGCTCAAGAAGCCTTGTGCTTGCCTGTACCGCAGATCCCCCCTCGTTGTCTCGGCGGCCGGTTGGCAGAGGGGCTGGGTTGGGTGCGGCCCACCCTCAGTGAGGAAGTTTCTCTAGCGATCCGTGAAGGGCGTGCCTTGTGTGGGGGTACCGGATTCCCCCGTTGGCCGCCCCCTGCCTTTTGCGCTACGCTACCGTCGGTGGTGTGTGTAGGCGAGAGTCCCCCCTCCCCGCCGTCTGGGAGTGCAGGGGTCCGCCGGCCCCCCGCGGGTGGGGGCCGAGCGCCTGCTCTTTGTGCCTACCGCGGCCCACGCCTCCCCCCTTGGAGTCGGGGGAGGGTTCCCGCTGGGCCTTGGCCGGGCCTTCTGGCGCGCGTGGGGCCACTGTGTGGGCCGCTGGTGCCGCGTGTGTGCGCGGTGGCGGTGGGGCGCTGTTCGCGCGGCCGGGGGTTGAGGGGCCGCGTCCCTCTTTCCCCCGCGCCCGCTGCGAGTGTCCCTCTGCCCGCTCCCGGTCCCGAGCCGGCGGGCGACCTGCGTGCGTGTGCGCTGGCCCGGGGCGCGGCCGCCGCGGCCCCCCTGGGAGCATTCCGCGGGCGGTGTGGTGAGCGAGTGGACCCTGGAGCTGGAGAGGCCCAGGTCGTGGGACTCGTCCGGCCCGAGGTTGTGGCGTTGCATGCTGGCGTTTGGAGGCCAGGCGCGCGTCTCGTCGCGTGGAGGGCCACCCTGTGGTGGCGGGGCGGCGGGTCTCGTGGGAGGTTCCGGGGGTGGGGCCGGAGGCCGGGTTGGCGTCGCAGGCGGTGCGGGACCGCCCTCGCGTGTGGCGGTGGGATCCCGCTTGTTTTCCTGGCGGCCCGACTCTGTGCCCGAGGTCTTCTCCCCGGTTTCCTTTCCGCGTTTCTTTGCCCCTCGCCGCCTCCGGCGCGCCCTCCATCCGGGCGGGGTTGTGGCCCCCTCCTCGCCTCCGCCGGGCCTCCCCCCGGCTGGCCGGTCGCGGCCGCGCTGCCGCCCCCTCCCGGGCGTGTACCGGGTGTGGCGGTGGGCACGCTGGTCGGGCGGTTGTCGTTGGGGATGCTCGTCACGGTGTGCGGGTTGAGGGTTCGGGGGCTTCCCCGCCTCTTGCGACGGCGGTGGGGCGGTGGGGCCCTGTCCCCCGCGAGGGCCCTCCCGGGAGGTTGGCTGATGAAGGGAACCCGGCCGGCGGCTCGTCCGGGGCCACGCGGGACCGCCCGTGCGCCTGGTGTGCGCGCTGGCGGTGATACACCGCGTGCCGCCCTGGGTTTGTCCGGCCGGTGCGCCCGCGCGGCTCGGCCAGCTCTCTCCGGGCGGGGCTCCTCCGCGGGTCGGCAGGTGCCCTCTCCCGTTTCCCGCCGCCCTTCTGGCGCGCGCCGCTCCCCACGCCGGCTGCAGCCGCCGCCTCCTCGGGCGGCCGGCCCGTCCCCGTCTGGTCTCTTCGGGCCTTGGCCCGCCCGCTCTCTCGCCCCTTCGCGAGTTCGCTCCCACGGGGGGCCCGCCGCGGCCCCCGTCTCCTGGCCGCCACCGCCGCTTGTCCGCTGGCGACGGCGTCGTCGTGTGCCGGCGCTTGGGTGTGGGGGACGACGGGTCTGCCACCCCCGCCCCCGCGGGGCGCCGGTCACCCGCTCGGTGCCGCGCGAGGGTTGTGCCGCTCGGGTGCGCGTGTCCGGCCGCGACCTGGTCCGGTCGCGGTGAGTCGTTCCCCGGTCGCGCCGCCGCGCCGTTCCCCGGGCGGGGCAGGGGAGGTGGGGAAGGGCATCGCCCCGAACCACTCGCACCCCCGTCCCCGTCCGCGCGAGCGCGGCGGCCTGGTCCGCGGGGCGGCTCTTGTGCCACCGTTGGGTTCGTGGGGAGTCGTGCGTCTCTGGCGCTCCCTCCCCTCGTCCTCGCGCGCGCGTGATGGCGTGTGCGGGTCGGGCGGTACCGTCCGGGGTGGGTCACGGCCCGCCCCGGGCGCGCCCCCGTCTCGCTCCCGTGCACGCCGCGCCGCGTGGGTTTCCCGCGGTGGCCGCCGCGGCCGTGGCCGTCGGGGTTCTCCCTCGGTCCCGCGCCCGGGCCGACCCTCGTGCGCCCGACTGCCGGGTGTCTGCTCCGCCACCGTGGGGGGCGAGGCTGTTCGGTCCGCGTGCCCTCCCTCTCGCCGGCTCCGCGGTCTGCCGCCCGGGTTCCGTCGGGCGGGCGGAGAGAGAGAGGGGTCCGCCCCGCCTCGCTGCGGGCGTGCGGGGAGGGGTCGGGGTCGGTTGTGCCGGCGGGGGTCTCCGGATCCCTCCGTGCCTTCCCTCTCCCTCTCCCCCTCCTCCTCCCCGCGGTACCGCGTCCACCGCCCGCCGCCGCCGCCGCCACGCGGCCCCTGCCAGCGCCTCCCGGTGTGCTCCCCGTGCGCTTCCGGTCCGCCCGGCCACCCGACGCTCGAGAGGCGGGTGTGCGCCTGTCGCTCGCTCTCCTCTCGTGGCTCACCGCGCTCCTACCTGGTTGATCCTGCCAGTAGCATATGCTTGTCTCAAAGATTAAGCCATGCATGTCTAAGTACGCACGGCCGGTACAGTGAAACTGCGAATGGCTCATTAAATCAGTTATGGTTCCTTTGGTCGCTCGCTCCTCTCCTACTTGGATAACTGTGGTAATTCTAGAGCTAATACATGCCGACGGGCGCTGACCCCCCTCGCGGGGGGGATGCGTGCATTTATCAGATCAAAACCAACCCGGTCAGCTTCCCCCCGGCCCCGGCCGG